>NW_010252215.1:0-4301 GCF_000690775.1 Eurypyga helias
AGGGCATCTACCGCAGGTAGTTTCAAAATCCAGCGTTGATCCAACTCTGTTGAAAAGGCGCCCCAGGGCTTCAGCATCTGTATTCAAGGTACCGATGTGAGTGCTGGAGGAGGCTGGCGCTGAGCTGTGCGTGGCCAAACACAGCTGGATGAATAATTAATCGCGTTTAGCCCTGAAGGGCAGCTTTTCGAACGGCGTGTCGGCGCGAGGTCAGGAGATGGGGATGGAGCTGTGCGCGTCCGTCGTGCTGAGCTTTCGGTGATCGTAAAGCCTGGACGGTCGGGGTTGCAGTCGGATCCCCACGTGTGGGCTGCTTGGGGCTGCTGGGGCCGTCCCTCGACTCCCCACACCCCGTTCTCCTTCCGAGTCCGGCTCCATCTCTCCTTGTAATTTAATCTCCGTGGATTCCCCCTCACGCTCGCTCTTTGCCAATTTTGCCTAATGGGGAAAAGGGCCTGCCTAGAAAGCCACCTTTTATTTGGAGGAGAGTTTCTATTAAATACACATTCGAGGAATTTCACCTTGACCTGGGGTTTGGTTGAAATCGGTCCAGGACCGTGGGGTTTTTTCTGTCTTGTGCCCTGAGGTGAGCGCAGCGTGGCGGCACAACTGGTGATGTGGGGAGGTGCCGTGGCACCTGCTGCACAGGGACAGGGATGTCTCACTGGCATTTCGTCGATCACACACACGCCCTCAAGTTACGCCCGAGATATACGCTTCTTTTCCAGAATTTCTCTGGTCTTAGGTATTTGTGGTCGCCATCAGGACATACGAGCTTATAAGCGTTCTAGAGTACGGGATCAGAGCTCGGAGTGGTGTTTATAAACTGCAGATGCTACCTGGAATCGGCTGGGTATGGGCCTGGGAAGGGGCAGTCAAATGCGGAGCTGGGAGCACCTGGAGAACTGACATTGTGGAGATGGATCCGGGGATTAGGGTGGATCGAAAATGGAGTGTGCGTCAGCAGCAGGAGGTCTTTGTGGCAGAAAATCCAAAACCCGAGCGAGCCTTCAGTTGGGGATGCATTAACAAGAGCATTGCAAGCGTGCAATTTAGTTAGTCTCTTCAGCTCAGTAATGATGAAACCAGGCTGATGGGCTTAGTTTTGAGCATTGCACTTTAAAGAGCTGTAGAATGGGGGAGGTTCTGTAGGAGATCGCAGTGATCGGCTTCAAAAATAGGATTTACAAGGGGGTGCAAAAGCAGAGGGGTTGCTTGGGCTGTGAAAGAGGGAGGGAGGGCGAGCTTTGCAAAGTGTAAAGGTGGCCTTGCAAAGAAAGCTGCGTTCTAGTCCTTGTCTACACAGGCTTGGAAGAGAACCAGTTGCCACTTTCCTGTGGCAAGGAAAGTTTAGGATTGGATATTAGAATACGTATTAACTAGGAAGAGAAATGAGGCAAGGGCGCAGAGTATGTAAGTGTGTGAGGAATCGTGGTCCTTGAAGGCCTTTAAGGAAGGCTTAGACTGGTGTCTCTTGGGAGTTACAGAGCTGATTCCCTCTCGGAAGGACCACTTGAGATCCCATCCAACCCTTAGCTTCCCTGTGGCGATCATAAGAGTCAGAAATAATTACAGCTTTTGCAAGAAGTACAGACTTCTTAATTCCTCCTTTGCTTTACATTTGCCCCATGAAGCTGTGATTTTAAATGAAGGCAGTCACATCCCTCATTTTCTTGTTTCAAGTTCTGAAAGCCGTGAGGAAGTGTGCTCCCTTCTTGCCCCCCCGTATGTCCTAATGCAAATTTCAGAACCAAGGATCTCTTTGTATCCTGCCTCTGCAGAATGAGTTGAGCTGGACTTAAAAGGGGTGAGAATGAGGGCTATAATGGAAAACTGTATAGAGGTCAGAGATGTAATTAAACAGTGTTGGGAGTTATCTTCCATAAACGCAGTGCTGTAGTATTGGCTTGGGAATCCTCAGAGGGTTCTTGAAAGTGGTTTTCTATGGCTCTTAAGAGCTGTCTTGGGGTACAGGAAGCTCTACATCAATTAAAATGACCTTTGAAGTATTCTTTTCCACCAGTGTCCAAGGTCCTGGAGAATGTCAGCTCTGTTAGAGTGTACTTACACTGAAACATTACAAAAACTCAGCACCGCTACAACGGGAAGATTGTCTCCTCATGTGTATTCAGGATCACATCTGCTTACTTCTGTGACAGAAGCAATTTAGCGTTGCAGAGCCACTTGGCTATGGAAGTAATAATCGAGAAAGGACCTAGTCTGAATTCCCCAAAGCCATTTTTGCTGGCACGCTCTGAAGTGAGCAGTACTTTAAGCGCTCTCTTTACCTCCGATGTTTCTCTGTCCGTAAAATGGCAATAATATCTGGCAGGCGAGATCAGAGATTGTTTAGTGTATCCAAGCAGCTCCGTGAACCTCAGTGCTGTGGGTATCTGCGTGACTTCCGTGTCTTAAGCCTGGGAGTTTATTTGGGGTCATTTTCAGTCTGTTTCGGGCTTGGTGGGGAGCAGATTTCCCTGGGAGATGGGAGGTGGTTCTCTAATGTACCTCTGCGCCTGGGGAGCTCTGAACCCAACGAAAACCTCTGTAAGCAGGCACGTGAAAAATGTGCTGCACCTCTGGGCTCGGGGAGGCTGCAGATGGGGGCACTGGGCATCACTGGAGACGCCTGGCTCGGTGGGCATCAGGGTCTGTGAGACCACCTTGCATCCTGCTGCAACAGAGGTCTACAACGACCTTCCCCTCTGTGCTGCCGGACATCTGCGCGCCTGCCAACTCCTGTCTCCATCTGGCAGCGGGATGAGGGCTCAGGCCTTCGGAGTCCTCTTCCCTAGAGGGTAGAAGGTGTTGGCTCGAGAGGTGTCTTGGCTTCAGCCCCTCTGTTTGTCCCATTACACGTTTCTCTTGCTTGCTCTGCACCTTTTCAGTCTATCCCTGCCTGCATTCCCCTTGCCACGCTGACAGCACCCTGTTAACCTTCCCCTCTGACAGCCTTCCAAGGTTTTGTTTATTAGATGCAGGTCGGGAGCCTTAAATTACTCGGATCTACTTCTTCCAGAGTCAGAGAAAACATGCCCCGGAGGCAGGTCTGCAGCAAGGTGTCTGCCTTCCTTTCCTCACCTCTGGGTTTCCGCTGCAGCTCTGATTTGCACTGATGCTGTCTGCGAGGCTGTCGGCTGTGTGCTGGTACCCGCTTCTGTCAGAAGGGATCAGATCCTTGGGGTCACATCTGTCCTGACAGCACGGCTTGGGCTGTGTTTTGCTAATTCCTAAGAATTAGCTCACCAGAGAAAGCCTTACACTTGATACAAGACTGGCTTTATCCCTGGAAAATGCAGAAATAGGGTATTCTGTTGCAACTGTGCTCATTTTTTAATCTGAGTGGCTCGCGTTACGTTAACGGACCAAGAGTTTTGCAAGGTGTTTATGTTGCAGTTACCAAAAACGCGTGGTGAACAATGGTGCCACGATACTCGTTTCACAGCGGTTGTATCAATAGAGTAACTGCTCCCTCGTATTAGCCTGCCTTTTTCTGCCCCGGCGCAGCATCAAACAAGCTTGAGTTACTTACAGCGGCTTGCGTATCTTCTGTTGAAGAAGTGATGTGGCGAACAAATTTCAGTTCCGCCACTTTTGCAAGAGGCAGGTGTTTGGCCCGTTGAGGGGAAAACCAGCCGAGCACGGGTGAACGCTGTCAGGCCTCCTTTGGGCGGTCAGGAAGGGAAGACAGTTCGTTTTCTGTCCCACTGAGCTGGCGACAGCTCTCTGTCAGGCCAGCCTTGATTATACCCCTTGCAGAGAAAGACGCGGCGTTGTGTGTCAGTCACGTCGCGTCTCCTGCCTGTCCTCAGGCAGCGTATGCAGCCCGGCCGCAGGTGCCGGTGGTTTCCCCTGCCGCGCAGCCATGTGTGCAGCGGGTACGTAGCTCTGTGCGCACCGGTGGCGTTTCCGTGGTGTCTCTCCCACCTCTCCAGCCACGGAAGCTCTCAGCAGGGGCTCTGACAATCTTTGATGCCCGTGTAATTATTCAGACCCCAGTCTGCCCGTGGGAACCGCAAGCAGGGAATCGGCAAGGCAGCCTTTCTGTCCTGTGACAGGCCGCCGGTAAGAGCTAAGTGTTTACTGAAGGTAATTCAAGTATGCCGTGACGGAGCTTGGGGGTCCAAAGAGCAGGTGTGTCTGCCTGCCAGCCAGCTTCTGTTCATCCCTCCGTTTCAGGGAAGCGGCTGCAGCCCTGTAGGGGATCCCACCGTAAGCCCTGGCGTGTTCCGCAGCATTGCATACGTTGTAGATCTCCAAAAGCCTTGCTTTTGTTCTGGTGGGTTTTCTTTGTGGCTGGG
>NW_010252215.1:4346-15080 GCF_000690775.1 Eurypyga helias
GCAGTACTGTACCGGTGCTTTACGTGTAGCCGGAGTTAGCCTCTGCTGCAAAAGGGGATGCACACTGGAAGTAGCTAGCCAGGCACTAGTGATGGCACTTGGAATTTCCAGCAGTACTGCTCCGCAGGGCAAAACTGCATCCTGAGGATTGATTTGTTATATAAACATGAAAGGGACCTGTAACATGCTTATGTTTTAAATTCTGAGACTGAATATTTGGAGTAGCTCATAGGTTTTTCTTTGTGGGAAGCTGTTTAAACAGGAACGGAGCAGCGAGGCTAGGATGTTCTCTGAAAACACGGCTCGTCTTGGTGGGAGCATGATTACAAATCCTAGGACAAATAGGCATTTTTCATTTGCTTTTATGAAAAGGATTTGAACATCCATCCCATTTAAGTCCATGTATCTGGACAAAACATTTGTGCACAAGCAAAGTCATTATGCCGAGCACCAGGCAAGAGCTGCAGAAAGGTGGATTTTTGAGCTTGGAATGGGAAAACACTTTTAATGAGGATTTGCTGCCTGTGGCTGTGCAAGATCTTCTCTTCACCTGTATTTTGAAGAGCTATGATATCCTACCTTCATTTCACTGAGCTGTACCCAATGAAGGAAAGAATGTCAGCTTAATGCACTCTGAAGTGTAACTCTGAGGGAAAACACTTATCCGCCGTTTTTTTCTGGGTGCACCGTTGTGGACCTGTTTTGCATTTTGTTGCTCTGGTTTTAGTTTTAATCCACAAATCACAGTGTGAATGTATCGTTAATGCTGCGTTTCAGAAAGAAAACCCACACGTGTAGATTCATCACACGCTGCGGGAACACCAGCGCCTTTCAGAGGACCCGCTGGTGTTCGTTTTGAAATCCTTGCTATAATGCAGTTATGTTTAGAGACATGCATGTTCTCTTATTATTAACAAAAAACCTAACATCACCTGACAGGAACAGACCACAGGACAAGCTTTGAATTCGGTTTACTTGCTGCAAGTGCATCTTGCAGAGCTAGCTCTTCCATGCCTCATACAGGATTGAATAGAAATCACTGCACTTCTTTCTCCCAAAGCCCTGAGAAGAAGGGGCCTTGTGTACCAAAACGCTTTCTGCCAGCCAAAAGCTCTTGCTTCATCATGCATGACTGTGAGGCTGTGTTTTGTCATCTGTCTGCCCATCTGAGGAGTGGGATTCACAAAGAATTGTGTCTGCTTGCCCAAAACTCGGTGATCTGGTCAGAGCCTCTGGGAGTTGGGGATAAAAGACACGTCCCCTCTGTGGCTGCTGGAAGGGTTAACGTGCTGTTTTCACAAAGCCTGCTCAGGAGCAGCCTAACGTGACGAGGCTGTGGATGTTTCCTACCGGAAGCAAGTACTTCCGAAGGGTTCATAAACGTTGTGTCCCGTCAGCTTTTGGCACGGATGTCTGTGAATTCAGGACGCTCTGAACAGCTTCGTGGTGACGGCTGAGCCTCTGCTCCTGCTCAGAGGTCTTCATTCTGGTAAAAGGCTTCAAGTGCTTTTTTCACTGCAGCATATCAGCTCAAAGACAGAATTTGTACTGGAGTACAGCTCCTGTGCCAAGTGTGTGGCTTCCTTCCTTCCTGCCCTCTGCAGGTGAGGAAAATCTGTTTGCCTGTTTGATTCTCTGAGCGTGCTTGCTCCAAGCGCCCAAATGCAGAAGTGTGTGACTGCAGTGCCTTCTAACACATCACCCTCACTCTTGTGGTCGCTGGTGGATGTTTCGCGTGTGTGAAACCGCAGCCCGTGGTTGTATTTTTGCACTGCCCTGAGACACTGAGTCCCAAGATGATTGTCATCTTCATGGTTTCCATCCTGCAGGTCAGCAGAGCAGGGCTCAGGTTGGCTGGAAGCATGGCAAGGCCTTTCAGGTGCTTGGCCCAGGACCTCCAATTCGCTGGCAGCACCTGTGTGCTCATCAACGATATGTTGTGTCGCTGCTCGGGTTGATGCAACCAGCAGAGCTGGGCTTGCAGAGAATGGACATGTTGGGTGTTTTTATGTAATGGCTCTCGATTTAACCAACGCTGCCTTACGCTTCGTGACTCACTTCAAGCCTTGGTAACTTAGTTCTGCACACTGATAAGGCTACACCAGAAATTTGTGTTTCTGTAAAGGACAAAAAGCAAAATGCTTCTCTCACAAACCTTGTAAGATGTTCTGAAATGATAGCTGCGACAGTGTGGGCTTAGCTGTTGATGGATGGCACAAGCTGATACTAATGTATAAAGCTGATTGACAGTAGATTGGATTCCAGGTAGCGCGTATATATATATGCTTATCTCTCTCTGCATATAAAGTGACCTTGGTTTAGTGTGTTGTGGGTTTTATTCCCAGCATCTTCATGAATTTATCTGTCCACAAGATACAAAGTATGTTTTCATAATGGCTTTCATTCTTCGCTAATCAATTTTTGTGTAGTGACCGATTACAGAATTCAAGAAGTGCAGTTGGTGCAATTTAGAGATGTCTTTGCCAACAGTTGAGTATACTCACATACATGGAAGTCAAAAACCTACTGGGAAAGTAAAGTCAGATTGCTTGGCAACTGGGCCTTGTTTTTAACACACGCATACTTTAATTTAGCCAGCCTAATAGTTGGAATTTATGTATAACCGATGTTGTAAAACAATTTCAACAAGAGGCATGCATTTGTATTCTTTTTCTCACTGGTGGCTGTGGAGCTCAACAGCCCACACGTGTGTTCTCAAAACTGCTTGTTTTGCTTGTGTACTTGCACCCAGCCCTGAAACCTTTTCCCTGCTGTGCCCAGGGAGAGCATGCTCTGCTGTCCTACTGCTCGACACGATGCCAGTGCTGGAGACCCCTGCAGCCGTTCCAGCAGGGTGCTCGGCCGCTTCCCGCTGCCTAGCTGCCTGTGTTGTTTGGATTTCAGTGCGTTGCTGATCCTGAGTCACATTCCAGGTGTTTGCACTCACTCACAAGGGCTGCTTGTCCGCGGTGAAAGGCCTGGACAACCATCAGGAGTGCCATGCCGGGGTGGGCTGACCAGCTCTTGCAGTCTCTGCAGCCCACCGGCATTAGCCCGTCCGTGGGCAGGACAGGCGAAAGGAGACACTCACCCTTTTCTTTGTTTTTCCTACCCTGTGCCACCAGACCTCAGCCTTGCCCAGCTGGTGCTGTGGGATCTTGGCTCCCGCCGTGTGAAACCAAAGGCGATGCTTCTACCCCCTGCCAGCGTTCACTTACCCCAGCACAGCAGCAAGTGCTGAGCTTGCTCCCACCTGCATGGTCCAGCTGCCCCGAGCCATTTGTCCGCAGTGGCACTGTGTGACGTGACAGCCCACCTCCTCCGCCTCCAACGCTGGCACTTGCTCCTCTGTTTTTTCATGCAGAGCATTGCTGGATCCCACAAATTCCAGAGGTGCCACAACCACACAGAGTAGTTACCCACGCCTGCACGCATCAGCTTCACGTGGTGACGTACTTTGGGCGTAAGCAGGGAGAGCAGTCCTTCAAATGCTCCAGAAAGGGCTCGTAATAGAAAGACAAAGATTAATTTGAACGAAGTACGGATGGAAACGTGCACAGATAGGCACCAGAAGAAGCAATAGGACGAGGGTTAAAGAATGGCCTGTATTGATAATAAGGATGTTTTCCCCAGCACTAAAGTTGGAGAATGTGGCATGTTGTCAAGCCCAGAAGGCTCACACGCTGGTACGGCCACCGCGCAGATGACCTATCAGCAGGAGACCCTGTACTCTGACAACGGGCAGGGAGCAGCACAGGTACAGCACATGGCAGATGCCATTGCTTCTCCTGCCAGCCCACCAGGAAAGCAGGGAGCTGCCGTAAAGAGGCATCTATTCCCAGCTACAAAACCCAACCTCCTGCCTCAGCTGTGTGCCCGGGCTGTCTCCTGTGGGTGCACACTGCGGGTCTTTTCTTGCATGGTACAGTCCTTTGGAGAGGCCTGTCCCTCCAAGAACCTGTGAACTGTGCTGCTTATTTGAGAATTCACAGGAAAACATTGCCATCATCTACAGAGGTTCAGGGGTGCCCCCATGCAACATGTGCTGCGCACCTGGAAGGTGACTGTGACTTGTCTCTCTGGTGCCTGCGCTCTCTCTACACCAGGAAACGCCGTCGTTTCGAAGTCGCTTCTGACACTGCTTTGTGCTTACCCTCCTTTGTTACCATACCACCATGCTGACTGTCTGCATGAAAACGATGGGATGCTGAATCTCGAGCAGATGGTGCACAGGGATGGTTTTGTAGAATAAATATTTAGCACTAAGCCATTTTTTGCTGTCTTCTCTGCTGAATTCAGAAAATCTCTAGCATAAGTTGGGGATAAAATTTTTCGGGAAAATGTGCAAAAAGTGGCTGTTCTCCCCTTTGGGGGCAGCTTTGTAAGGGGGTGTGGGGAGGCAAATATCCGTGGGTTCAGAGCTTGCCTAGCTGCTGTGCTGACAGTAAGCTGTGCTTGGGGAGGTACCCGAGGCCATCACGCTGTTCTTGCCTGCGCTGCAGGGCGTGGGTGTTCGCGTAACCGCATGGAGCTGGGGCTGGGGGTAGTTGTACCTCTGAGTGTGGCACTTCTCACAGGTATCGAGAACGAAGAGCTTCTTGCAGAAGGCGCACGTGACCCGCCTTGTTGTTCGCTGCTTTTTTGGTGTCAATGTTCTGTTTCCTTACAAGGTTAGTAAACAAATGTGGCCCTTTAAGAAGGTTTATGGCTGCATGGAACATTTTCCAAGCGTCCGGGTTGCTTTAAGTCTTGTAAATCCACGTAAGAAATGAGAAGAAGGACGCTCCAGGCTCCGTTTGCATTTAAGAGTTACCTGCTCTTACGTGGACATGCACAGAAACCCCCGATAGGCTTAGACAGGTCACAGCATGTACGATCATGATCCTTTTGTATGCAACACAAATCAAGACAACAGAGCATTAAAATACAGATTTGATGAAGAAAAACTTGCTGATATTTTTTTTTCTCTCTTTCTTGGTTTCCTGTGAAAAGCTTATGGCTCATCAAGTCAAGGGCTGTCACAGCTGTCTGTCACCACAGAGCAATGAGAGGGAACACCTCTCCTTCACATGAGACGAGAACTGGCAACTGCACAAAATCGCTGCCAGGAGAGCTACTGTGGAAACATTTCTAGACCACTTCTTTTCTGTGCTGGTGTGAGATTGGGAATGGGATAGATTTGTTAGTGCTCTGATGTAGGTGCCTCCGTGGACGATTGGCTTGGGTTAGGTGAGAGCCTGCTCGTGTCTCCTGCACTGTTTCCAGACTGCTGTGGTCCTGTTGTGTGACTGTTCTCTCCTGGTGCCATTGGGGTAACTGGTGTTTCTTTGCAGAGTTGGCCGGTGTCCTTGGAGTCTTGTGATCCCCTACTGTGCTTTCTCCCTGTGACCAAAGTGGAAGTGTGCTGGGTACTCTGTTGTGTTTCCAGCACTAGAGGTTGGTTTGAACAATCTCCGTGCTTTTCCAAAGCTGTTTGGAAGAAGCGCAGGGCAAAAGCATCGCGTGCGTTAAGGTGTGGTGTATCTTCAGCTATGAGGCTCCTTCAACACCGACAAGCATTTTGGTTATGCTTCAATATAGCCACCAATGCCACACTTCAGCTCTGTAAATCCGACATACCTCAGTGTCCCAAAATGTGTTTCTTTTCCTCATGCCTCACGTTCCTGACACAGCCCATGGCGTTTTGCTAGGTCTGACATGACAGCTATTCCATACGATACAAAGAAATGGAAGCCGGGTTAGCAGTGGGTTTTTTCCATGTGCCATCTGCAAATGCACTCCCTGTTTCTCCTTCTATTTGTTCTCGCCCTTCTGCAGAAGCTATTACTGTGCTCTAAGCAAAGCGTAATTTGAAGCTATTACAGTCCTTGGTGAATATTTATGGTTAGGGCAGTCTTTGTGTGCAGAGGTTTGTTGGCCCAGGCTGTGCATGCAGCTGGAGAGCGCAAGAAGGAGGCAGGCCAGAGGCAGTCCGTTTGTCTGCCTGCGGGGCCGGAAGGCAGCGTCCCCGTGCAGGGACTCGGCCCAGCGTCGCGTTCAGGTGTCCCACCTGCTCTGCTGAACGTTTCTGAAAAAACGGTGCGGTGGGTACCTCAGGCGGGCTTAGGGTGCTGAGCACCCTCCAATATACATCTCCCGATTGCGAGCGGCGAGCTTCGCTTTGGTCCGTTCAGGAGGAAAACCCTCCATCTGCCCCAGCTTTGTGCTTTGGCGGTGGTGGAACCATCCCCAGTTCCTCCCCGTGTGCAGGCCGGTCTGCTAGGGCGGAGCTGTCTGCAACCTGTGCCACCCACCCTCCCAGGCACCTTGGCACCCACGGCGTTTGACAGCGTAGACGTTGTCCTCGGGCTACCCTGCCAAGCCAGGCAGCAACACACCACTCCAGCTTGTAGCTGTCATCGCCTGCAACACAACTTCGTTCAGCCGGCGGAGGGGTGTGCATCCCGTCGGCTCTTCCCAAAGAGGCAGACTTCTCTCCTGCCACACCGGTAAGAGATGGAACAAGCCCCGCTGGAAGAACGTGTGGTAGTTCTCCCGTTTTTTGCTATGAAGAGGGGCAGTGCTTGGGAAGCTGAGCTCCAGGGTTGCCCCACGCAGAGAGATGCGGAAGAGTCCCCGTGTTGTGAACTCTCCTTAGACTAACGCAGAATCCCTCCAAGCTCATAGGGTCTCCTGTGACACGTGCGTTAGGAATCCTTGCTTTGCCTTCACTCCCTCAAAGCCGTGCGATATTTCATTAGAATTTATGTACGTTCTTCATAGCTGGACCGGTTTCCCTCCCATGTAGGCTGATTTTTTGGCAGGGTTGTGTGGCAGTAAGAGAGTCTTGCATGACAGGGGTGAGAATCCCAGCTGACTTTGCAAGCAGAGATCACTGGTGCTGTTACAAAGGTGATCAAGCAGATTCAGGTTCAATAGGTTCAAGCAGAAACGGGTCACCAGCACTGAACGAGCAGCTCTCTGCTGTTAAACCGTGGGCACCGACTGCGCTCACCCTTTGCAGAGGGCAGGCAGCCGCCTAAATGCCAGCTTACACTTGAGGTCACAGCTTCAGCCTCCCCAGATCATACGCCACAGCCAAAGGCACTGAAATCTCCGGTGGGATAAGCGCCGGTTCTCCTCCGGCACACCTCAGGCGCGTGGCAGCCGTGTCTGAGCTGTACGGGTTAGACTGAGGCAGGTTGTGCTTAAACAGCCTACGGTTAGCAGGTCTTCATCAACCTCGCTGATTTTTGGAGAGCAGATGAGCTGGCACATCGGAGGGTGTAGAAATCTTTGCCCAGGCAGCTGCAGGGGGAAGAATACATATGCAAAAAGCTTTTATGTTGCAGTTAAAAGATGTCTAGATGTCTTGCATGCAAACTAACATACACGATATGTATCACTGATTTCGACTCGTAAGATCCACAGCTGAAGATTCACAGCAGTCTTTCATTATTTTCTGAAGTGCATTGCAATTGGTGGTGGTGTTTGTTAGGAAAAAGATCCTTCAAGGTAGCATTTTGAGAGGGTAAAACTTGAGAATTTGTTATGAGAAACCTCACGGCTGAACGATGGGTTTATTCTCTGTTTTTAATAGGCCAAGCACGTTAATGAGTGTCAGAGGTAAATGAGAACGCTGGGCCGAAGGGAAGTGGGGAATGAAATGTTTAAGCAGCGCCTCTGCTTATTTCATGGTTAAGTTATTTTGTATTAGCCACGGAAATTGCCGCTGTGTCTGTTTGGTGAGGATGCATGCAGACTGCTCAATTAGCAAAAACCAGAAAGAAGTGACCTCGTGGCTTTCTTCTGAAGGCTTGATTTGTTTTTTGTAAGCAGGAGACACCACCGCGCAGCTTCCGATCAATCCACCGCACAGCGCTGGCAATCGGTGTCACAAACAGACGTTACGTGGTACGGAACTGTCACCTGCTTTTGGCGACAGAACGTTTGGCAAGTCGCACGGGTCTGCTGGAGAGCTGTGGGTCGTGATGGAGCTCGGGGCTCTGCTGGGCTCTGCCCTAACCTGCGGGCAGGTGTGACCGCAGGCCTGGAGCCAAGGCTCCGGTGAGCCGCGTGCGTCCCGGTTGGCAATAAAAATCTTATTTCTGCGAGCGGAGAAGAGGGGAGGGGAGCACTGCCCAGCACTTACCTCCGGGGAGGCTTTTGGAAGAGTTGTTTTGCAGCTGAGTGTGGGCTTTTCTCTGGAGGATTTGGTTTTTAGGCTTCCACAAGGCTCAGTTGAATAACAAAGAAATGGAAAACCAATCAGTCCTTTTAGCTGTGCACAAACTGCTGCCAGTGTGTGGTGAGGACCCGCGAGGCGCGTTTGGGGAGGAGCGTGTCGCAGCAGAAGGTGTAGGTAGGGGTGCAGGCTCTCGGCTGTGACACGTGGCTGAGCGTAGCCTACTTACCTGCTCCCATCACAGCATCTGTTAGCGTACGGTAAGTCTCAGTTACCATGACAGCCATGAAAACAATTCTGGCAGAGCCTAGCCCTGTTAAACAGCTGGGAGAGGACCGGGCTCTTGTTTCCCCCGAGCCCTTTGGCCACGGCGGTGGAACTGCAGGGCCAGCACTGCGACGCTGCTCCACAGCAGCCATTCCAGCACTCGAGAGCGTCCCCGCCTCCTGCAAATGCAGCAAACTGCTTTTCACAGCGTTTGGAGTTTGGGTTTTGGACAAAAACCCCACGTGTTCGCCACGTGCAGTATTTTTCCTTCGCCGAATTACCGTCTTCCGCGTAGGCAGCAGTGACAAGCGACCCAGGAAACAACTTGCGATGCAGCGTCTAGTCTGGCATCTGTATTTGTGCAAAACACTGTAATTTGCAGCATTCATCAGCGCAGCTCAATCGCAGAGTTCTTCAACTGACTTGGGTGGAATAAATAGGCAATAAATTATGTGCTAGAGTATTAAAAGGAATATATCGGAATAGGTGCTCAAAATACTATTGTTATCATAGACTCTTGCCAGCTGTTTAAAGTCAGCAAAAATATCCCTGTTTATTTCAGTGAGACTTCGTCAGACCGAGATGTATTATAAGGGAAGCTGGGGACTTGTGCTTTTGGGGTAATTGTCTGTGAAAAAGACATCCCCGCTCATCCTGCAAGCCGTGAGGGCAGGGGGGCAGTCTCAGTTTTAAGCGTCTGTCGTGGTTTAACTCCGGCTAGCAAAATACCACGAAGCCGCTCTCACAAATCCCAGAGTCTCACAAATCCCAAATCTCACAAATCTCTTTTTCGCAGGATGCGTCACGGCTGACGCGTTCACACGCGTTACGCAGGGCAAGGAGCTGTGACGGAGGCTGTAGCCACAGCTTCGGCCGCGATCCCGTCTGGCAGGCCCAGGAAAAAACCCACCTCTGCGCCCGCGTGCCAGCCTGACAGGCCCAGCCGTGGGCACCGGTGCCCCTTCAAGAGGGATCTGAGCACGTTTGCAAAGCAGAAGGTTAATCTAAAGCAAACGATCTTGGTGCTACAATTAGCAGAAACTTAACAAATTTGTACCAGCATTCTAAAAGAAATGCAGAAATCGGGTGATGTAGAAAATTCCCTGGTGTTCCGTTGGGCGATTCCTGCTTTCCCCTGGCCGCCCTTGTCCTGGCAACGCGAGGAAATGGTTTTGGCCGCTCTAAGGTCACACAAACGTTCCCGAAACCTTCTGCTAACAGAACGGCCACTGTTTGCTTCCACCCAGGAATCAGTGCCAGCGGGGCAGTCAGCAACACGCAGCGCATTACCACACGCTGCTGCAGGGGTGAAACAACCAGCTCGCGCCCCGGTAACCTCCTCTCCCCCTGCCACTGCTTGTGGGAAACAAAAAAGCCCGAACGGCTGGATCTGTGATTGATTCCCTTCGGTGTCCATGCTGTAGGCTGCCTTGGCTTGCCCGCTCCCAACGCCCCCCAGCCTCTGCCAGCTTAGACAGGTGGCTATTTTAAGTGAAAAAATACAGTCCTGTTGTGCCGATACCTTTTTTCTTGGTCCATTAAAATCTTCACCAGGCGCTTCCTTGGACACTTCAAATAGAGGTGGCACAAAATCTGAGTTGAGGAATGTGTTTTTTCACTAGTACCTGGTTTTTGTCTGTGGTCGTCAATGAACAGGACAGGATCCCGCACAGAAGTGCCCCCAGATAGAGGGCTGGGGTTTCAGGCGAGGGGAGGCTGATCCCACGTAGCCTGCATTTCAGTTTCTGTGAGCTGAATTTTATCGGGCGCTACTCCAACCAGCCGCACGCTCGTCGGTCGGTGCTTTGCACGTCCAACGTTCGCCGATTTGAAAGAAGATTTCTGGAGAGCCCCGGATGGCCACAAGCCAGGGGCTACTGCTGTCACGGCGGGTTGTGAGGGTGCGGAGTGCCCACCTGCCCCGCCGGGCAGTCCCCTCAGCAAGCTTTGACAGACCCCATCCCTCAGAGGTGGCCACAAGCCAGGTACCTGCTGCTGTGCCGAAGGCGCCGGAGGAGCGGGAGCTCTGCTCTGCCGGTGGGTGAAGGTGTTTGATGCTACTGCTTGATCCCTCCGCGTCGCAGCACGTTTAGAAACCAGACCGTGGTACGTTAAAAAGGTGGCAAGGGGAGGGGATGGCGCTGGGTTTTCTGCCATCCAGCCATGATCAAACAGGAGGGGAAAAACCTTTTCACAGCGCTTTTCCGGTGGCTCTGTTGTTAACAACTATCGCTCCGCAGAAGCGAAGTGCTCGATGAGGTATTCGAGGGGAGCTGCTCAAATCTGTTCACCTATGTTCTTCT
>NW_010252216.1:0-23592 GCF_000690775.1 Eurypyga helias
CCTGGCTGAACCCAGCACAACCAGTGCAGTGATTCATGTACAAGACATTAAATCAGTGCTTGCAGCCTGGAATAGGCAAGCTGCTTCAGACATACTGACTACAACACTGGTTTCCTTCTAAAGGCAGATTCGAAAGCATTGAGTTATTGAAGGTGCAAAAATAAGAAATCTTTGCCTTTTTAATAGTAATATGCCAAACTCAATGTCTGTATTATAGGATCTGTTTAATATAGAGTGTATGCAGGATAAACTCCAAAACATTGAACTGTAGGGCCTGATCTAGTTACATATTAGTCTGGTTCTTAACTAGTATGAGACGACTTGTGTTGATTAGACTTTCTAGCTCTTAGGTCTGTGTACAACATGTTTACATTGCCAGGCTTCTGTTTTGAAGAAAACACAAAAGCACAGTCATGTACTGTAACGCTCGTTGCTACAGATGGGCGTGGGGAGGAGATGGAATGGCAAGGGTGCCGATTTTTATGCTTAGCTTCTTTGTATTTGGATTTCTCAAAATTTAACATTTTCTGAAGGGGAATTTACTACTTATATGATTTTTCAAAATTATTTTAGTATTTTTGAGAAGAATCAGAGTTATGGTATGCCTTTGACGGTTCCAGTACAGAACCAAAATAATCCTTATTCGGAACAACTGATGGCATTATAACAGGTGCCTTCATGGTGGGAAGTTCACTCCGGTTAGCCATTTGCTTTTAGTACTGAGTAATCGCTCAAGGAACAGTGCATACGGTTGTTTTTCTAAAGGTCTGTTTTAAACCTGCTCCCCAAATCTTCTGGCATCGAGTTAAACAGTTAAGCAATATTATGCAAAATCTGGTGTGTGTGCGCGTGTGTGTGTACATACAGTATGTAGCCTTGCTTTGTTAGGAGCACTTGGGTACTTTTACTACCCTTGAACAACATACAGTACATTCAGCATCAATTTTATTCCCCTTTTAATTTAGAAAGGAAAACTTATGTTCCCAAAGGTATGACTCACTTTTCTTATGAAGTATTGTATTTCCGTGATTTATTGAGATATTAACATGGAAATGGTGATGTTAAACAATACTTGGAATAGCTCTAAAAGTGTAGTGGGAATCATGATTTCATAAGAAGAAAATTAGTTATGTAGGTAACATTACTGTGTAATTTCCCATAGGATCTCTACATCAGGCAAGATTTTATTATATTCTAAAACAAAGTTGCTTGCTCTCACTTTAAATATAAAGTACTGCTGAATACGACAATATCATAAGGCTGCTCACAGTACAAGCAAAGACATCTGTTAATGGTACCATGAATAGTTATGAACTGGGGTACTCAAATGGCTTTGCCAGCAAAGCATTGCCTCCTAATTTATTTTTATAGCAAATGGATGCCTCATTTTTCATGGTTTGGTAGTTTGCATTCAAATGTACCAATAACTTCCAAGGCAATCACTTCTACACAGCATGTTTTATTTGAGAACATAAGATGCAATAGCTAATGGTGTGTTGGTGGGTAGTCTTCTCCATCAGCAGTTTTGTATGAATCCTTATGTTATTTTTCTTCCTTGTTTTTAGATTAGTTCATGAAAAGGAATGTACTTCATAAAAATATGCTTATTGTATGGAGGATTTAATTTAGTTTCTTATAACACAAATGAAGAGAGACAAAGGCTGTGTAATTGCACTGGTTTTGTCATCCAACGTGCTACAGCTGAACTGGGCATTTTACATTTTCACTTTCCTGGAGGCATCACCAAAAACTGAAAGGGAACACAAGTGGTTTCATCTGTCACAAAGCAGAGTTCTAAAGCCTCTAAGGGCATCCAAAGAAATCAGTTGAGGAGAGGAGGAAGCTCTGTCTAAACTGTTTTTTCAAATTGGTGGTAGTAATATATAATAATATAACTGATTCATTTTAAAACAGCATTGTGTGGCTGAGAATGCTGTGGCTGTTGGCTGGCTGGACTGTTGGCACCCTCAGCTTTCACTGTGGTTAGAGAGCCAGAGTTCATTGACTCCAGTGTTGCGGATCCTCCTCCATGTGCTTGATATTGGTGATGGCTCTTTTAAATTAAGCGCAATTTTAAATTGCTTTAATAGGGTGCCGCTAACCACTGTGGTGTGTGTGGCTGCATCAACGTAAGTGGAGGGCAGATGAAAGTTGCTGAGTGACTCGCTAAAAAATCCATCTTATTTATCATATGAAGATGATGTGAGGTCTGTATTGAGTTTGAAAAGACCTCAGAAAAGAAAAAAATTAATTGGGAATCTCATGACAGAATGTTAATCCAAATTAAATTCATCTTATTAAAAGCCAAGAATACAAGTATGATTTTAGAAGAGCTCATTTAAGTCTTTTACAGGTGCAGTAGTTGGTTTCGTTTGGGGTTTTTTTTAATTGATATTTCTTTAAGTCTTTTCCAAGCACAGGTTCAGATTTTCTCAACTTTTTGGTCTCACAAAGCAGTCTCATGGCATTCAATCCCTGAACTGCGGACACACCTAGCTAGCTTTGGGGCTAAACACAAAATGGCGTAATGCTGAGCTATGCTATTGCTATCCCCAAGGGGAGTCATAGCTCTCCAGAAGGAGAGTTATTGAGTAGTTTCACCAGTCAGTCAAGTGCCACTCCTTGTGTGCGAGCCCAATGAATGCTCACCAGCACCCTCCGAACCTGTGACATGGTGTACGTCCCGCTCTGATGGCCCTTGTACTGGCAATGTAGTGTTACAATTTAATGCTAATATTTGTTACAGTTGGCCTGGAGATTTACCTTGGATGTCGCAAGCTTTTACTTTTTCCCCACATGTTTTTTCCCTCATATGATTTCACAGGAATCTTCATGTGAGACGTCCCATAGCAGTGAAGCCTTAGTGTTTTGAAATAATCATTCTCCCACTCTTGGGGTGTGGGGGGGAACCAACAAAAAAACCAAAACCCAAAACACATTTCTGACAAAAATCTTTCTCAAGCCAGCTGTGTCACTGTGAAACACTCATTTTTGGGATTTCACTTAGTTGAAGGTGTTTCAGTTAGGTAACTGAAGACGTTTTATCAACAAAGCCCATTACTGCTTCAGCTACAGCAATAGCTCCACTCCAATTCAAAGTAGCTTCAGGAAAGCTGCTGTCTTCCAGGCCCTCCATTCTCTAAATCCAGATACCAATCACCTCAAGCCTCTGACTAGCACAGGCAATGCCAAGCCTATTTCAAGATACAGTTGTGTAAGAGTTCAGTTCTTGTAGCAGATCTGCTTTGGGATGTCTAAGATGAATGCCAATAAGAGGCCTGGCAGCTAAATAACTGTTTACTGTCTCAATCCAGATTGCTACTCCTTTCCCTTTTCACTAGCATCACCTTGTCGTACCTCTCTTAAAATGCAGCCTGTTAGCTGGAATTTGGATCCTTTTTGTGAGAAAATACAGTTCTGAAACATATGACAGGGATATATTCTAGTAATGAGGCATTTTTTTCATGTGATTCTGACTCTAGGTTTGTGATACGCTATAATTAACTGGGCTTATAATAATAAATTGCAAAACTGTAACGGGAGCTCGCAAATAAAAGCGCTATGAAGGTGTCTCATTTGAGCCAGTCTTACTAGACATGCTTTGCATGGTGCACCACTTCAGTCATCACTGCTAAACTGTGCTGACGCTGATTTGTCACTTCTGAAGTCTCTAGCATGATAAACACAGCAGCTGTTACACTGTAGGGGATATCGATCAGATCTAGTTAGTGCTTGGTGACTGTATGCTAGTGAAACCAATTGGACAGATTACTTTGTGCTTGCTGGCAAGTAAAGCTCAACTCAAGATGCGATCAATCCACCAATCTATAGTGACAGAATAATACATTAAAACAGATTGATCCTTGAGCTACACTAAATCAGGTTAAATCCTTGTCCTTGGGTGAGTTTGTTTTACAGAAATACGATTTACGTATGACTTCTTTGGTTTCTGTTAAAATTCTTTAAACACTATATTTTTCATTAACGTCTTCCTTGCCAGAACTGCTTCATATTTTTCATCCTGTGCTGTGCTGAATGTTTCCCACAGAAATAAAATAGTAATCTTGTGAGCAGTGAGTTGAAAGTTTATTAGTTCCTCCTTGAATTTCAGTCTGCAAGCTAGACCCAAAATTATGTTTGCTCTCTGGTGATGCCAGCGGTAGATAGGTTATATCAGTTTGGAAGAAATTGTTTTATCTATGTATCTGTATGTCTACCGCAGATTTGTTGTCTGTTAGGATATGCAGCTGATGGGGAAATGCCACTGTCTGTGACGACTGTATAAAACAATAAAATTGAGGATTGCAGATTCAGTGAGTAAAAGCTAACCTTTTAGAAGACAAAAGTATCGTCAAATCCTGTATACATCAGGATGGCAAGTGTTGATGAGACAACTGTTAGTGATTTTATTACTTTTAAGAATTACTCTGTATAACCTGCTGCTGCCCATTAGCTGTTTTACTTCAGACTATGCTTGAAAAAAAATGTCAGTAGTCTGACAAGGAATGGTATGTGTGGCATGCTGCAACATTGTTGTCATTGCCTTGCTAGGATGCGGAGTCTGTGCTGGTGAGTTTTCTGTGTGGTGGTTTTACTGGAGCACGGCCTTGTGGGATGTAGCGAACACCGCCATCCTCAGCTTCACGGCTGGGAGGAGTGTCCTGAGAGCAGGGGCTGGGACTTACAGCCTTCCTTACCAATACTGGCCATTCTCCTAAGCCTTGCTCTCGTACTTCTCCTGGTGCTTTTTCATACAGACATTTCCATCCATTTTTCCTTCATGCCAATCTTAATATTTCTGTTACAAAACTCTACATCTACACTCTGCACTGACTGCCTCTTCCTTTCCATGAGCAGAATCTGCAGTGACTGTGCTAGGTAGGATTTTTTGTAATATCAAGTTTAAATAGACAAAAATAAGTTTAAGGAATTCTAATTAATTTTAAGAAAATTAATTATACTCTTTGGCATATATGAAATCTAATAAGAGTATTTTATTACTCTTGCACACCTAGAAATCACATTCCTATTTTTACCTCATACAGGAAATCAAATTGTTCGTGTCGATACATATGCAGAGTTGGTTTACCACAGCATTTGCCTGATAAGAGGCGCTGTAGAGCCCCATTAGAACAGCCCTGATGTGCTGGGCTCCAGGTGAGACAGTGAGGGGACTGTGTTCTCTGCTGTGCAGTCTCTTCCCCTGCATCCCATTGGGCTACCTCTCTGCTACCTACCATGCCAACTTCAATATATATTTAGGCTGTAACAGTCTTCTGATCTGAGGCTTAGTTTGTCAAAGAAAAATCTTTTACAAGAAAACAGAAAAAATGGAATTAATACTTGCAAAGTAGAACTTCTGAATTTTCCCTGTCATTCTCTGACTATATATTTACTTAAAAACAAATGCACATAAAGCTTTGGATTATGGTCTATTTGGTTGTAGAACTACCTATACAATGCATTTCTGTGAGTGATGGGAAAATGTTGAGCATCTTGGTATTTCTATCTTGAGTTTCAGAATTCTTTTTGAAGTGGTTTTCAGAATGTGACTGACATTTGTCAAAGGCTTTTTCTCTAGTAAAATACATAATTTATCCTGCTCAGTTATTTGAGAAATCTGTAACATTTCTCTCTGTATATGAGCAGATAAAATCTACAGGAGTAATTAACTAGATCGAAAAGAAAGGGACAAAAGATAATGTATGCTTATGTCGTATGAACTGTCACAAAGGTATTTAATGGAAAGAAACTTTTACATGTTCTCCCTAGCCAAGTTTTAAGTGAAAGGACCACTTTCCACTTATGGAAAGGACCACTTTTCAGTCAAACATTGTTACATGCTGTTAATCTCAAAGACAATTTTCCAGGGTGCCTGGGGTCAGGACCATCCGGGGCTCCTCTGGGGTCCGTCAGGACAGGGCAGGGACTGGCAGCCAGAGCCCATCCCAGTGCTCCAGCTAGGGAGCAAGGCAGCCAGCAGCAGCCCCACCACCTGTAATCCAGCACTTCCCTGGCACAGGCTGAGGCCAGGCCGAGATGTTAGTCCACTGGTGGGGCTCAGGATCAGGCCTAGTGAGGGATGGCCAGGCAGGGCAGTGGGGATGGGGTTGGGCCAAGGCTAATCTGGAAGTCAGTCTGCAGGTCAGATTAATATTGCTGAGACTTAATCCTAGTTAGACAATCCCAGATCTGTCTGGATTTTTAAACCCAATAACCTTGTCTCTTCAAAGAACTGGTCCTGCAGTTTCTTACCTTTATATCCTGGCAACATGCATAACCAAAGCAGATAGATTTAGAGATCTTAGTTGTTGCCACTGACTCCTTGTTGAAAGATCTGTGAATTTCTTCTTGATGTTTTCACTTTTCTTAATGAAAATACTAATTCTGCAGTTGCAGGTTTCCAGATGTTTAGTATACCTGTCAGTATTCTTACAAACATTCATAAAATTACATGTTTACTTGTATAGAGAGAGGCAATTCTTAGGGGTTTTTCTTACCTCAGCCAGTCATTTCCATGTTCAGTTCAAAGTTACATGTGATGCCCAGCTTTGAGAGACTGTCTTACATTTACTTACTTCCTTTTCTTATTTACTATTTAAGTGGTTCATTTAAAGAGTCTCATAATAACCACTGTTAAATAACTAGATTTTGAAGTCACTAGCATAAATTTATTCTTTTGCATGTACCGCATCTAGTACAAGGCAGTCCTATCCCTTCATAAAGGCTGCTCTATTTAATTTTTTTTTTTTAAAGAACATAATGAATGTCAGGGTCCCAACACACCACAGAGGAATGATTTCTGCTTTCTTATCACTGTTTCAGATAAAATACTTTTCCATCTGTGGTCCAGGATTTCAGAATCTGTTCCTCTCAAATGAAAACAAGAGGGCTTAATAAAAGCCCTTGTCTAAGCTGTTCTATCAGAACAGTCACATGTTCCCTCCTCTTTTCTTCTGTCCTTCCTTACCCACCAAACTTGTGTCCATTGACAGCATTTCCTTTTCTTATTTTTTTTGGAGGGGGAATGGTAGCAAAACTTAATTTAATGAACAACCCTTTGGGCTTGACCCACAATGAAATGCATAAAAGAAATATATTAAGTAATAAAGTACCACAGCTACCTAGTGGTTTGGGGCAGAAAATGTACCCTTTAGTGTTTTTTATTTTCTTGTTCTTCTCCTCTGGTTTTATTCCTTCTTTCTCCTTCTGTTCATTTCTAGACTTGTGCTTCAATCTAGCCCTGAAGTTCTCAGCTTAGCTGGAAATTCACACCATTAACTCTTACATAACTCCTCACTTCAATGCCATTCATTAGTTTATCCAATGTTTGATATTTCCTCCTTATTTTATAGAGAAGTATTTTATTTTCAGTGTCTTACTGTATCATGGGAAAGCAACAACTTAGTGCTTTGTAATCGCTTTCCATGCCTGAAGAAGACTGAGCCAGTTAAAAATGCATATATTGAAATGTATGTCTGTATGCATCTCAGGCTATCTGAAAATGTGGCTCTTGCAAATTTAAGCTGGTAAAAAGTTTTGGAAATTACAGTGATTCGGTTTTCAAACATGGATAGTGCCTACGTATCACAATAGTAACTTATATTTTGAAAATAAGGTGATTCTTAGGAGAAACGGCACTGATGTATGATTCTCTTCCGACCAAATGCTGTGCATGTGAAATGCACCAGCCTGCAAGTACGTACGCATTCCATGCCTTCATTAGGTCAGCACTGGATTCCTACTGCTTCATCTGGCCTACGACTTTCCTGCAAGCCCAAAGGTTTTCATGAGTGCTGCAACTAATCTGTGATTCAGAAGTTCAGCATAAATCCATCAAACTTGCATGAATCAAGCAGTATATACCCTGACATGCTTGTAAATTAAATCACTGAAGGTGGTCCACTTAATTACAGTATTCTTGACTGAGAGAGTTCAGCAAATGTGTTTAATAATCTACAACTTAGAGAGCATTCAATACAAACTGTTTTGGAAGGATAGGGTGGATCTCTAAGCTATCAAATTGAGAGGAGAAGAGGAACAGATGGGAAAAGCACAATGCATTAAAATACCTAAATATCCATTCTTTAAAAGGCTGGCTTTATCATTCAGAGTGCTAGGATTCCAGAGGGGTAAAATAAGGACTATTCATATCCCCTGATCTTTGGAGTTAGATGAAACAGAATCAACCCACTCCTCCCTCCCAGTTGAGAGATGCTTGCTGGCTCTTTGGCACATCAGTCTCATTCTTTTCTCTTCCTAGAGAAATGGCTTAGGGGCTACATCATTTTGCTGCACTAATGCCTTTTGCAGTGACCATAAAAATCTCATATTAATGCTGTTAACTTAAAAGAATGCTAACTGTAACAAATTATTCAGGTTCAACATACCACATTGACAAGCTCTAACGCCATGGAGATGTTTAAAGCAGGGGTTTGGTGGGTGGCCCTGAGTGCCTTTCCCAAACAGAGTTGGGGGGTCTAATCGCACCGCTGCTTGTGATGCTGAGACTCCAGATCCCAGATGAGTGTATCATGTATGAGAGTTCTTGTCCAGAATTACAACAAACCTGGCAGTTTCACTACTGCTCTTACTGTGATGATCTCTTTCTTCCTTAGGATGAAAACACAGATTTGGATATTTTTCTTGGCTTTTAGGCAAGTGTCTATTCACATGAGAAATGAAATTTTTCATTCCATACCTGTATATTATATTAAAAGCCATACAGACTGGTTTTAGGGTTATGGATATTATTTCCAAAGGTCAATCTCTTAATAAAATTATTTTCTTAGAGGAGAGGTAGCAGTCAAAGCTGAAAATGTTTTTTCCTAATTATATTTTAGTTTAGGATTAGAAAAGGGAGGAAGGAAGGGAAGGAGGGAGGGAAGGAAGGAAGGGAGGGAGGGAGGAAGGGAGGGAGGGAAAGGAGAGAGGAAGGAAGGGAAGAAGGGAGGGAGGAAGGGAGAGAGGGAGGGAGGAAAGAGAGAGGGGGTGGGGAGGAGAGGGGGGGGGGGAGGGAGGAAGGAAGGGAGGGAGGAAGGGAGGGAGGAAAAGGTGAGAGGGAGAGAGGGAGGGAGGAAGGATAATGTAAGATCTATTTTATGTTTTGTGGCCTGAAAAATAATTTATATACATAGGAAAACAAAAAGTGCTTTTTTGTCTGTTACGCTCCTTTTTTTGACATTTATCCATAAACATTATGCAAGAAGTACTGGAAAGAATCAGCATTTAATAAATTATTATACTGTTTCTTCTGAAAGTCAAGAACTGGGAGACAATTTTCCTTTTTTAAGAAGCAGAACCAGAAAATAACAGCAGTAGATTATTATATGTAAATATAGGTGAGAAAAGGTAATGCTTAAGTAAAATAACTCCTTTTCCCTCTCTTCACTTTGTTAATGATGTTCTCTGATGTGCCACACATAGCCTAACATTTCTAGTTTGGGGGATTTTTAACATTTCCAAAAATTGCATCCTGAGAATACTTATGTTTCATTTTCTTCCATTTGCTTTGTTGGTAAAATTGATATGATGCTTTTAAAATAGATTTTTTTTAATTGATTGAGTAAATATCCAATTTTTTGTATTTTCTTGTTGGTTTGAGGGATGTTTCTGAGGGTTTTCGTAGTGTGTGGCATGAGTATTTTCTTGGTCAGAATCCTTCAGTGTTGTTTCTTCCCATCTCCAAAGTGTTTGACACACTGTTTGTGTCTCACAAGTTTCTCTACACTGTAGCACAATGGAAATCGGAATGGAACTGAAGTGTCTCAAACTAAATATGGGTTAATTCTGGTTGGAAGGGATCTCAAGAGAACTTTAGCCTGGTGTTCTGGGGCAGGTCTGAGATCAGACCAGATTGCTCTGAGCTTTATCCAGTCAGGTAACTGGAAAACTATTCCCATTCACACGTATGTTGCTCACATGTAGTCTTGTATCAGATGTATTCTCGTTTCATTAGGTTTTTACTGTTAACCCTTCATCAGCATCTCTGTCTTCCTATGGTACCAACTGTTGCTTCTCTTGGCAGACAATCTTGCTGATATTATTGCTCTTGTTTAAATATCCATATAAATTAACATACATACTAATATATACAGTATTACATAAATTCATATATATACACGAACACACTCTTTTGGAGGAAACTGTGTTTCTAGCATGTTGGAATTAATTCAGTATTTTTTGGTTGCTAATCCCAGATCTATCACTTTGTTCATGTACTGGTTTTCACTGGAATAGAGTTAATTTTCTTCATGGTAGCTAGTACGGAGCTCTGTTTTGGATTTATGCTGAAAACAGTGCTGATAATACAGGGGTGTTTTTGTTAATTGCTGAGCAGTGCTTACACAGGGTCAAGGCCTTCTCTGCTCCTCAAACTACCCCTAGCGAGTGAGCTGGGAGTGCACAAGAAGCTGGAAGGGGACATAGCTGGGACACCCAACCCCAACTGACCAAAGGGATAACCCATACAATATGATGTCATGCTCAGCTTATAAAGCTGGGGGAAGCAGGAAGAGGAGGAGAACTTTTGGAGTGATAGTGTTTATCTTTCCAAGCAACTGTTAAACGTGATGGATCCCTGCTTTTCTGGAGATGGCTGAACACCTGACTGTCCATGGAATGTGGTGAATGAATTCCTTATTTTGCTTTGCTTGTGTTCACATCTTTTGCTTTATTTATTAAACTGTCTTTATCTCAACCCATGAATTTTCTCAGTTTTACTCTTCTGATTCTCTCCCCTGTCCTGCTGGGGTGGGGAGCGAGTGAGCAGCTGTGTGGTGCTTAGCTGCTGTCTGGGATTAAACCACGATGCTCCTCTTAGGTTTTTGGATGGATAGGAGGCTATAATAGTACCTTTCTAGGATCCAAAAGACATCTAGGATGCAGGAAATATATTGTCCTAGTGATTGTTAAACTTCATTAGTGTTTTAAATGAAGGATTTAATGCTGTCGTTATAACTCTAAGTGCTGATTTGTCATTACTTGTAATAAATATATAAATAAACAAATTTTAAAAATAAGCTAAAAACATATGGCAGTGCTTTAAACCAGAAAAAATAAATAAGCAGAACTTTTTTTTTTTAACTTGAAATTATGCACTGTAAAATCTGTCTTTTTGTAAGGTAGTTATTTTTTTGGTATTCGTCTCTATACTGAAACAAGGCTAAACTAAATTCCATATATTCTTGTTTAATTTTATTAGCAAGATAATTTCAAAAGGCAGTTGTAAATGATTTACAGAATTTGGTACCCTTAAATCAGGATTAGCTGTAAAAGGTAGTTTTGTGGAAAAACTTGGAGTAAAGTGAAAGTGTTTTGTTTCCTAACTTCTTCCAGCTGCTTTAACAGCTGAGACTTTGATGAATACAGTGTAGTGAAAGCCTTTTTGTTTGTCTCTGTTCAGTAAATAATTGATTACTAGCTTATAATGTGGTTCTAAGAGCTGGAAGTGCCTTCCTTAACACTGTTGTGTCACTTGTAATGGAACTGAAGTAGGACACTGGGTGAAACAGACTGTGCTGGAATTTCCCGCTGCACCATGTGCATCTCAATGAGTCCCAGTCAACTGCCCATTTGTTTCATTTTTTGACACAGCTATTAGCTACCTGTAGCTGTGCAGGAGGCCTTGAAAGTGATGTTGTGGTCTGATGATTTTTCTTCTGCAGGAAACAAAAGAATAGCATGGATCTTTCTTTCACTGCTTTAATGAGTCTTAACAACTGACACAGTTTATGTTGAGTAACAAAGGCCTTTCACTTAAAATGCTTTCAGACATTTCAAACAAAAAATAATTTCTATTTTGGGAGTTTAACTTCTCACAGTCAGGACACAAAATAACCATTGGATGCTTATTTTGAGCCTTACTTTTCACACAATTACATACATTGCCAAATACACATCACTTATGGTATCTCTTAAATACAATTGCATAGCCTTCAGTTGTAGTTTATTGGAATCCAATGTTCCCAGAAATCAGTACCTTTTTAACTGGAGTGTTCTTAGGTGTGTTTTGAAGACTTGCATACCTCTTGAACGAGGTCTTCAGGGCAGTGATAGAGGTTGGGTGAGAAACTTCTGTGGCCCATTGACTTCTTGTTGTGTCTGTGCAAGCGAGTGTGCAACAGAAGTGTGGCACAAGGAGATCCTTAGCTCTGCCACTGGAGAATACTCAGATATTTCCAACTGAAACACTTGGGTCAGCTTGAGTTGAGGATTTATATTTGTATTTAGGTTGTGTAGTAATATTTTTTTACCCCTTTATGAGGTTTCTAGGATTTTTTTCCTCAGATTATGAAAGTCACATTATTCTTACTACAAGGTGACCACACTTCATGTGTGTGTGCATGTATAAATACAGGTGCTTAAATTAATGACATGGATGTATGGAAAGAAAAGAGTCCTGCAAAGCCTTTTGAAACCTATGAGAAAATGAAGCTCAGGTGCTTTAAATGAGAGTTGTATTGAACTGAACATGTAGTGTAAATGTTGATGTGAAAACAAAGGGAAGAAGAGCCAAAGGTGTGCAAAGTTTTCAGAAATCTTATTTGAACATCTAAGCAAATCACAGGAGTGAACTGGGGAATATCATCAAGGGTTGGAAATCACACAGGAGTTCACTGATGGACATACTACCAGAAGGTCCAGTTTGGATCAGGCTCATTTCATTTCCTCTAAATTCTACAGTATCTTGTTTTGGCACCTTGCCTTAAAGTAAGAAAACCTTTTTATAATTCTGTCTTTTAGAACAATTATAAATATTTAAATTAGTAACTTCACTTGGAAAGAAGAAAGACTAACTATACTAAATATAGAGTGTCACTTGCATTGGCAGTCCCTGTGTAGCCCCACTCCAGCTGCAGGTCAGGGTTTTGTGTCTCTCCTAACCCTAGCCCTCTACTTTTCCCCTGCAATAGCTGCCAGCTTTTCCCACCTGCAGGCTGCATAGGGAAAAGCTGTCAGACCAGAATTATACCTGCTGCTTTCACCTCTGGGGTCTTGTGGGCCTTCAAAGCTGAAGCTTCCTTAGCCCAGCTTTTCTTCTATTTCTGTCTCCCTTCCTCTCTCAATAAAGCTACGTCTGCAAAGTTCTCTGATAAACTCTGTTTAATGCAACTGTTTTGGACACAGAACATGGATGTCAGTGAAAACAAAATGCTTTTTCTAAGCAGAACCTTACTGTGGGATATAGTTTTGCATCCATCTTTAAATCCATTTTTGTTTAAACAAAAAGAAAAGAAAATATTAAGTCATTTTTTGTTCAGCATAAGCGTTGAGGTAGAGTGAGAGAGTAATGGCTTTCAGCTAAAAGTAATATTCTCTAGTTGTTCTGATATTCATTCATATGGAGAATTTTAGGCATTTTAAGTGTCCGGAAATTCTTCTCCAAATCATGTCAAGTAAAATATTTAATACTTTTAGAACACTCTGCATATGCTATTATTAAGAGTTATAGAGTAATAAGAACAGTACTAACTCTCCAGCCCTATGCCATATTACTGAGCATTCCCTGGCTGAGTCATATATTATATATGCCCTATTTAGCTTGTATTCATTTTGTACATCTGAAAATAATTTGCCATCAGTTGCATGTTTGGAGACCCCTAATGTTCAGTCAGTTAGAATGAAAAAAGGACACTTCTCTGATGTTTTATTTTAAAACACAAAAAGTGTGAAAAGTTTACCTTTTATAGTGAAACAGCCAAATGTTCTCAAGTCTTTGATTTACACATTGCAGTGACCTTTATAGAATTTCTATATGTGATACGTGGCAATTCTCATCAGAAATAAGGACAAGCAGTTATCAACATTTCAAATGTCACACTTTCAACTTTCTTAAATCTCCCCGATAAACATACTCCTTATGAAATAGGTGACCAGCTGTCTTCTGAAGCACTCTTGTGCTTTGTGTTCCATTTGATGTCCAGAAGACATCTTCATGTTTGCTGAGTCACAACCCTGGTTTAAATCAGGGTAAGAAAGTGTGTGAAACTATTACTGATCCCTGACTGAACTTGATGTGAAACTGGACGTCTTTCCAGATGATAGCAAATACTGGAAGTATGGTCTCGCAGACTTTTTCACAGCATACTACTGAACTACATTTTAAATGTGCACAGAATGCATGCTGTTTTCTGAAGACACAAACAATCTAAAAGCACAAAATTTAAATTATAACCCAATCTATCCAGCTGAATCTGAATGCAATTTAAAAGGAACAGATATGCCATAATTTTTATGAGGCGTGTTGCTTAATATCTGGGAGTTAAGTATCACAGAAACAGAACAGAACATTTCATTCATGGGGGAAAATGCACTTCTTTCTTGAATAATTCATGTTGGTTTTTTCTTGGATAATTGGTATTATTTAAAGAACTTCGGTCTGGTTTGGTTTTTGGCGGGGGCTGGGGAATTGTGTTCCCAGCTGCAAAGTGGGATGACATTTTGATAGCACTTAGTGACTGGAGAGCCTTTTTTATTCTCAAAAGTGAGCTTGCATTGCATTGACTTTGGAAGAGAAGTGTACTCCTAAGAGCCAAGGGTGCTTTGAGTACTTTTGCAAATTTTACACAGGACGCTTGCTGCTGTTGGTAGTTTCTGTGCTAGTCCAATATAGTGTCTCTCTTAGTAAGTTAAAAAGCAGTGGCTCAAAATGCTGGGGTCTGCCTGGAGTCCTGCCTGTCACTGGGGTGCCTCAGCTCTGCCTGGCAGTACAGGTTATTCGCAAATATGTCTAACTGGAAAAATCCGCAGCACAGGTGGAAATTTTGTTCCAACATTACAGACCACATTACCAAATTGAAAAAACGCTGCCTTATCTTCAAAGTGGAAATGCAGCGAAGGGAGAACATCTTCTGAAGGTGTATGCTTGGGATCTGCAGTTTGGACTGGAGAGAAAAGGGGTACATGTGGGACAGGGGATGTCAGGGGGTTTGTCTCACTCGCCTTCACTTACCCCTCTGCAGCAATGGAGGCCATAATTTGCTGAATTAAAAAGAGAACTTGGTTTTTTACCTACTTTTTCTCCAGGAGCAAAACTACCAGGAGCAGTGCAACCATAAGTCTGGTGTAAAACACCATAGTGATGACAATTTGACCTCTGTGGCTGGAAACTGGGCATTACTGATCATAAACAAGGACACATGAATCACTGCAAATGCCAGAATAAATTTTAAATTAAATATTTCTCATACCATCTAGGACAATAGTCCATACTATGTATTATTTACAGCAGCACAGTCAATGAACAGAGTGGTCAGTCTTTATTTTTGTCTTAGACAACAGTCTTCATTGTTAGTCTAATTCTTGTAATTTGTATTCTACACAGAGTCAGGAATGTAAATGGCCTTAAACAGCACTTAGTACCTAATCCTGGTTGTTCTACCCAGCCATGGCCTTTTAAACTCAAAAGTTTCTGGGCTTGGGAGGGGGAATCTAGCTGAGGCATTAGATAACCTTTCACAGATAAAGTTTCTTCTTTAATTAAACAATATCCCTGAAAGTACAAATCACTTTTTAAGAGCTTAGAGACTGCTGTAGACACACCAGAAAATAAATTGGGTAACTCCCATCTCCCCTGTAGTATGTCTAGCTGCCTTTTATACATCTTCCACTCAATTTCCCGATAAGCCCTGAAAATGCATATTCAGTGCAGCAATTTATCCTCAACGCTTCAGTGCAGAACTGTCTTAATTTGCCAATTAACACTTCACCACCCTCCAGCAGGGCCATCAGTTTCTTTACGACTGTTAAAGCAGCGGTGGGATTGTTCTTGCTCACTTCACAACTTGGTACTGCCAAGGGGGTTACGTAAAGGTGAAAGTCGTTTCCATTACAAAGTTCTCAGTTACAGAATGTAAGATCCGAAATAGCTTGCTATTGTCTCAAGTCTACTGGCAACAGCTGTATGGGCCGAAGTTTCTCTGCACAATTTCTTTGGTTTTTAAACAAATGAAACAAAAGAGTGAGAGATGAATATCCTGAGAGCAGAAGGTGTATTATGGCTCCCAAAGCAGCAGGAACCAGAACTGGGGAGAAGGGGAAATGGCAAAACTACCGATTATAATGACATTTTTGTCTTGTTATCAGACCACTAATGACTCTCCTGCACACTAAACCAGTATCAAGTGGGATATTTAGACCTTATTAGGGCTTATTTTCTGTTTACAGTGTTTCACGTCCTGGCCACAGAGAGCAGAGTGTAGTGTTCAGTCGGGCCATAGATGTATTACCTCAGTGTTGTAACCTTCCTTACTCTACAGTGCTGGTGAATCTTCCAAATAATTAATTTGTAAATGATAAAGGTCTGTCCATGTGCATACCTCTGCGAAGCAATTCCATGCTAATGCTTAGTAAATTTTCATAAGCATATTAAATAGATTAACAATCTAACCTTGAGAACATTGGGAAGGCGATAACCATATTATGTCTCTTTCAGCTTTTAAGGTGATAATGTGCTTCAGATCATGTTCTGGGTGTTTTGTTTCAATCAATTCTGTCTCAAAATGTGTCTGTAGGATACCAGGGCTTAAGTGTTATTCTTAGTAACATTGTCTTTTTAAAAGAAACGTAATTGTTCGGTTTTCCCTCAACACTATTTTTTATTTCAAGGTAATATATTATATAAATTTGTTCTCCATTAAGTCCTGCCAATCACCAGGCATTGAATTGTTCTTCTACAGTTATAATCTTCGTGATTTTAGGTTTTACTGAGGGTAGATTTAATTTTTCACCTGATTTTCTTAGTATCTGCTTTTGTTTTTCAGCAGTAAAATCGACTGTGGGAAATGCCAGCTGTGAGGTCCTGATAAACTAGTTGCTTGGGTCTTGCCGATTGCGCTCTGGCTGATCTACAAAGGAAGAGCCATGGGGCTGTTTTCCTCATCTCCTCTGCACAGGTATGAACTTATTATTAGTTCTGAGTTCTCTGTCAGCCTTATGTCCTGGGACTAGAAGCAGTGTTTACCTGTTTAGGTACTGGGAAACTTAAATTACAGAAAAGGACTCTTGGCATAAGTGTTTGTGACCAATGTCTATCGGTTACTTGATAGACATGTAGCAGCACAACCTGTAACGGAAATAAACGGCTACAGCAGAAACTTGATCGAAGTTACAGGAATACTTTAGGATTATAAAGAAATCTGATAATATTTTAAGCTAATATTATAAAATCTCAGCTACGGCTCAGAGAGGTCATTCAAAGTCAACAAAAGCTCTGCTGTTGACTGATGTGAATCAGGCACATACAGAAAATCCCTCAGGTTGGGGAAGGATCACAGCTGCTAGGGTTCCCTCAGAGTTAAATTTGCATCGGTGGCTTGTTTGTCTGAAAGGGACTTCGTTTCCTGATGAGCTGTGAGGGAGAGCTCATGCCACACTATTTTACAGAGAACCTGGAGTCAGAAGAGGTTCAGGTTCACCCCGTGTTTGGTAGATCCATGTTTACCTGAAGTGACCAACAAAAACATCAGTGGAGATGGGGCAGAGCCAATGTGAAGTCTACTGCTTTCTCAAACAAAGCTAAAATGCTTAGAGGGAGAGTGTGATAATGGTTGTCAGTTTGTTTGCTCCTGAAGAGAGCCATGCAACACAAGCACTTCCGATTTTAATTTTGCCCAGAGGCATTCATAAAAAGCTAAATGGGAGCTTTCACTGCAAGGAACAAGTAAATTGTATGTTGCTACCCAATACAGCAAGTGGTCACATTCATTGAAGAGGAAGCTTTTACCATTAAAATATTACGGATAACCGATGTACCACGTGAATGAGCGATGCCACTTTATTGCTTTTTGCACTGCAGATTTCTTCTTAATCTCCTCTGTGATGGGCAAAAGGCTGTAAACAGATGGAAAGACCTCTGCCAGTTCTGTTAGACTATGAGATTGGATTAGAGCCAATTGCTACAAGTTTTTTGCAAATCATAGTGCTTTTTTCATTGCAATCAGACTTCAGCTAAAATACATTTCTGAGATAAATGCAAATATGGCATTGTCTTCTGTATCTGAGTATTCATGCATACAGCTGTTCAATTTCCAAATTATTTTAATTTTTGAAAACTAGTTCATTTACTGCAAATGTGTTTACAGGGGTGAGTTGGAACTTCTATTCAGTGGAACAAAAATGCTCTTGAAAAATGAACAGCACTTCTGTATTACAGTTTCCTTTCCCAGTTTTGAGACACTTACAAACTTACAGGGCCAATGGTTTACTTTAAGCCACTGGAATATATATTATTAACTGATACTGAGATAAATTAACTGGTCATCAACTATTTATCATAGAAGAATGCATTTTTATTCCTTAATAATTGTGGATGTTCAGCGAGTTCTCACACCTTTTTAAAATGCTTATTCTTCGTATGCAACTTTGAATTGTAAACTGCTTTCTGTTGCAGTGTTATAAAACATGGTAATTTGAGTGAAAAGGGGTAAATTTTGTAGGTCTTGTTTTGGCTGCAAAAACAAAGCAGTCAGAAATGATGGTATGTTTTTCATCAGCTGAACTATTTTGCAAGACAGCAGGTTTGCAGCAGGCTAACTCACACGTGGACAGGTATTGCAGACATCTGCCATTCAGTAGCTTTGTGCCCAAATCCTGGGGATTTGTTTCGGAGACTGAGCTCTTTTCCTCACAAAAAGATGCTTTTCTAATTTTGGGTTTGTTTTTCCTTTTTTTTCCTGGTTAGTCAGTAATTTTGGGTTGGGGTTTTTTTACCCCTTGGGTTTTTTTGTCTGATTATACCAAAGCGTGTGATTTGTCTTTCATCCCCAAATCCCATGCTTCATTCTCATTTGGCTCTGCTTTGCCGTTGTTCCATCTTCATTAATTAACCTACTTTCTTCTCCCTCCACACACACTTTATGGGAGATCCTGGTTATTATAATTCCTTATTGTGGCACTTGCATGAGAAATATTTATTTAAACAAAACAGTATATTTTTAGAAGATTTTTAAGAACTGTGTCTTCATACCAAATGCATCAAGACTTCAGGAGGTACTGAAGTAAGTGGATACTATGAGAGATTTAGAGCCTTACTGAAGTTTTCTAATGCTCTTGAGCGTGATACCTGATCACACATTGATTACGTTTTTGATGATTGGCAGAGTTTGGTCATTACTTGCAAGTGCTAAGTAAGTTTACTGTAATACTGTGTAAATATACTAAATAAAACCAGCAAGCACAAGGACCAGTAACTTTAATTGAAAGTAGTAGTAACTATATTATTAAACTTCCATGTAGCCATAGAGGTGGATCAACACTTGCTTGTGTCAAGCATTGTACATTATGTACAGGTTACTAGAAATTATGGAAGACTGTGCTTTTAATTTGTCTCACTGAAGTCCTAGCATTAAGGAGAAATCATTTTCATTTGAAAGCTGTGTTTTCGTCCAGCTTCTACAAAGTGGTAATTGGCCTGTTTCAGTTCTATTATAAGCCTCCTCTGTGATGTCTTGTTTTATCTTTTTGCTTGTTCCTTTCATTTACTTTAACTGTCTCCCTCACTTTTAAACTATTCCTGTTGTCTGAAGTTAAACTTTGACAGATTTTATTTGCGTTTTCCTTCCCTCATGAAAGGATGTTGAATAAGTATTTTATCATTACTCTTAAATAGTGTCTCTTCTGTAGTCAAATCTTGAAACATATCCTATAGATGTGACTTACTAAAGAGATCCTTCTCTTGTGAAGTTGTTGGACTACTGGCAGCTTTTATTTACTGTCCAACATCATTTGTATTGTGCTATAACAGCATTCTGTATATTATGACTTCCATAACAAGGAACACCACATTAATATTTTTATTTAAAACCTGGCACTTGGTTTAGTTTTTTCTATATTATCATTTGTATAAAGGCAGTTGTGTGTATCTATTATGTCTTCTGTATGTGACTCTTGGGGTTTTTTTTTGGTTGTTGGTTTTTTTTTTTCTCCTTTTATTTGTCAAGATGTATTTTAAGGGCTTCACCTTTAATAGCTGCATAATCCCACAGAGCTTGTTCCTCCATACCCTAGAGTTTCTAAGTGCCAGTCAGGCACATTCCCTACTGTTTTAAGTGGAGCCCACTGCTCAGCGGGCTCATTTGCATGCCAAAATATTTCCCTGTTGTCAGGAAAAGACGATCCTTTCTCTGTACGTTGTTACTCAGCCATTCATAAAGCTCTTTCCATCTCTGGATTTCAGTGCAGCATGGGGACCGCTGCCACATTGCTCTCATTCATATACAAAATTCTTAAAATGCCACTCTACTTCGCATGAAAGGTATCCTAGATTCCTCCTTCATTGCCTCCTTGGACGCTTCAGTCAAGTCTTTCATTGACTGAAGAGCTCTTTCCTTTTAGCCTTTCATAGAGAGGAAGTTTACCGGAAATTCCCTCCTGGGTCTCTCCCCAGGTACGGATATTCATAGTGGTTCTGGTTTATGTGTATTGCTGTTGACAGTTCCTCACAGGAAAAAGCAGGTTTTGGGGAATCTTTGGCGAGGGCTTCCTTCACTAAGGCTTCTGCATCAAAGCCCTACCATACCACTTGAAAACAAGTCAGAAATCGGTTTGTTTATCTCCTTCCACTTCTTTTCTGCGTGACAAGTTGAGGATAACCCCACCATCATTCTGAGGCTTGGCACACTGAGCTCACTGGGCTGGGGGACGGCCGCAGAGTTTTTTGCTCTGAAACAGCCCCCAGATTCGCAGCTGTAGCAGCACTGAGAGGAAATTCAACCTTCCTGCAAGATTTTTCTTTGTATTTATTTTAGGCTGCTAAGCCAGATGCTGTATTGCTGCAATGGTGAGAAAGCTTAGGAATTCAAATGTACCTCTTCTCCTATCAGTGGCACTGCTGGGAGAAAAATCAGTCAAATGGACAGCGAGGCATAAGCTACAAGCACACAGCTGAGCACAAGCAGAGAGTAGGAAGAATATGAATAAGCAGCAGTAAAACTCTTACTATCTTTCTAGCACCATCCATTATTTAGTGTTTCTTTGATGATCTACTAACAGCAATGAGTGAAACGTCTGTGAAACGTTTCTTCAGCATATAGAAATGGAAGTTTCAGTATTAGAAAATACCTTGAATTAGTTTGTGATATTTCTTCCAAACCTGCCTTTAGATAGTTTTTTAATACCTCTACAGTCAGATTTTCCTCCATACCCACTCTAACTGACTTGGAAACAGTGAGATGGAGAGGGAGGGGCACATGGCAGTTTTCATGAAGTTAGGAAGCTGGCTATGGGAATGAAAAGGGGTTGGGTAGAGGGGTGAGGGTGGTGGTGGTGGGTGTCGCTTCTTCCTTCTAAAAAAGGTGTCCATTCCCTTATCCTCTCATTTCCCTGGCAGGTGAATATTAGCTAAAAGAATAGCAGTGGTGAAACGATGCTTGCATTATCATCCCTGAATTCAAACCTAAGCCAGGCTGAACTTTACATGGATAATCTTACTTTTATTTAGCTATTTTTCTCTACTCTATGTTGATTTCCTCTACTGAAACAATCAAAGCAAAACTACTGACTGCAATACTTTACATTACGCTTGAATTAATAAAAAAAAGATGTATTGAAAATTTATTTACTCTAATTCAAAACACAGTTTAGATTTAGAGGCTCAAAGTTGATGCGCTTTGTTTGGTTATGGTCTGGAGTATTTAAAAATGACGGCTTCCTTTGTCACGTGGGAGGGTGTTTGGAGACACTGATATTTTTTGTATTTGCTTTGCTAACTGAACTTGTTTTTTCCATACACTTCATGTCAAATTTAAAAGCTGGTTGTGTCTTTGTCTCATTGTTCACTGAATTAAGAATGTATTTGCATCATCATATTCAGCATAAGGAAGTGTTGATTAAGCTTGATCTGTTACAGAAATGAAGTTTCTTTTAGAATCAAATCTAACATGAAAACTTTAAGTTTATAACCATCAATAAAAAGTACAGGAACTTGACTGTTGTTTTCCTTCAGCAGATTTGTGAAACTAAATTCTAGCATAACTTAGCAATAGGGTAAGTGAGGACATTGCTTGGTTTATTGGAAAAGTGCCTGCTTTATCTTTTTTGTTTGTTTTTTACAGTTATGAGTGGCAGAAACTTATTATATTGTAAGATGAAAATTCCAAATGACAGGAACACAAGTGTTTTACAGCAGCTGCATATTGTAAGACTTCTGATTAAAATCAACTGGATTGTTAATGTTGCACAGTAATATCACTAACTGGGTGGGAAAATACAAGTACTCATATTTTTGCTGCTGGATTCTCTGCAGTTTACTGTGGTCACATCCATACTTGTCACACTGTCAGATGTTATTCCTTACCTGGCCTACAACATCCTCTCAGTTCGAGCAAATGGATCTAATATCATCCTTCCAATCAACGTATCAACATCCATCAACAATCAACCAGTCACGATACAACTCTGTAATTGTATTTTGTTTCCCTGAAGATTATTCATTGAAGGACAAAACCCGTTTTCATCAATTTATGTTAATACACACCAACATCTTTTTGCTTTGCTCTCTACTGAAGATTTCTAAGAAAAGTTAGATTTTAGGAGTGCCAGGGTCTTTGTAAAATGTTCACTGAGCTGAAGAAGATGTTAAACCTAGCAATTTTGTCCAGTTCTTTAAAACAGAAGATTACAGCCTGGAATAATGACAGTATAGTTCATTGTTGAAAGTATTATACCTATTTTTATCTTCCTTCATCTGTGACAAATCCTAACAGGTAACTCAAAAGGATAAACATTATTTTTATTCAGAATGTAGTTTTCAACTATACAAAGGAGTAATTCTTTCCTCCCTATCTCCCTTTTCTTGTTGCTCTGCTTGGTGGTGGGTTTTTTTTAATAATGAATTCAATATAAAATCAGATTTTTCCAGGAAGATAAAACATTTGAGTAATTTTTTTCTTCCCAAAACTTCATTCCAGACAGTTGATTATCAAGTACAACCTGACCAGGATCACAGTGGGTTAGAACAAGGGTGCATCTTGTCCACAAGCAGATGCACAGCATAGAATCAAAAAAGGCAGGCATGTATGATACTTCCTCTGATATCCTTGCATTTCCATCTTATTTCAGATTAGATTTCCTAATATAGATGTGGTTTCTGTCTACTTAGTAACCCATAATTTTTCCAAGCACTTGAGAAGTCTCCCCTTTGGCAACAAGTAGTGCAGACGTGCTACCTGTTGTGTGAGAACTCTCTCTGCTTCCAAAAGAGCTGAAAATTCAGTGTAGTGTGAGAAAAACAGCTGCAAATTACTTGATGCCTAAAACGCTGGCATTAGAGTAGCCTTTTTTATTTGAATAATTATGCTGATTCAACAGACCTGCACATTGCGTGGTAACAATAGTACATTAAAACCTGTGAAGGAAACCAGGCAGCTCAGTTTTCTGTCCTGTGCCCAGATGCTCAGACCATCAGCGGTTAGGTGCTTGAGCTGCCTTTCCTAACTTCAAGTTTCAAACATTTTTACACCTCTACAGCCCTCTCTTCCCACTCTTTTCCCCCATGCCTAGCCTGGAAATCCTGGTCTTTGTATTGCTTTCACTAGTTTTCTAGAAAAAGGAAGTGACATTTATAGGAGAAATGCATATATATATATATATATA
>NW_010252216.1:23620-56715 GCF_000690775.1 Eurypyga helias
CTGATAGACAAAGGAGAAAAACATGTTCTTCAGACTCTAAATTAGAAAGTTTTTGTTATGAAATTAAAGACTATATAGTCTTCAAACTCCAGACTACAAAGGTGGAAGTAACATTGAGCTAAAACCTCTAAGGGTTAAGTCTTTCTCTGAAAATTTGTGGGTATTTTCAGGCAGATTGAAAGAGACATTTCCATAACTGTAATTTATGCATTTCTGAATCAGAATTTAGATTAAAACTTTGAAGTGTCTGCTACAAAGATCTGTGATGTTAAAAACTCCAGTTCTTACTCTGGGCTCTTGCACATCAGACAAGAGTTTTGATTGTAATGGGATTTTCCTCCTTTAAGATATAAGAAAAAAGTGAGTTGTAAAGATTTATGTACTATGTCACAGTATTCTTAGAGATTGCTGTTTTTGTAAGATTGGTTCTTTTATGAAAGCATTTTTCTTCCACTCTCCATCAAAGTTAACATCCCTGGCTCGGGAAGTAAGGTTTTTCCTGATACTGTGGTTGTTGTCTTTCTTTTTTTAAAATGTCACTCACACTTTGAGAGTGTTATTCTTTTGTCTATTACCTAGCTTTATGATGCTGTCAAAATTTTGAAGTATATTACTAAAGAATGAGAGGAATAGATAGGAAAAAGAAATTAATTTATAACAGTGAGAACTGTCCAAAATAAAACATTTTACTTCTTCTGTTCATGGAAGTAATATTCTTATTTTACAGTGATCCTCTTAAGAAACAGGAAAGTATGTTTGGTTGAGCCAGACTGCTACAAGCCTGTACAATGGAGAATTTTCTGGAACATCATTTTGGAATTAAAATTAAAATGCATTATTTCCCTGTTTTTGTTACTAGCATGGGAAGTGCATGTTGGAGAGCAGTAGTTCAGACAGTGCATCTGGAAATAACCTGGCAGACTTCCACCTTGTGCGTCTTCAAGCAATTGCTGAGACTGATGCAGCTGCCATGGGCACCCCTGCCATGGGCAGGTAGGAAGGCCTCCCATAGTCTTTGACTAATCCAAGTAAGACAAAGCCTAACCACAACCTATAGTAATGCTTCCCTAAATTCACTGGGGATCTGGTTTTACATTTCTTTCAAACCTGATATTTCAAGGTAGATTCAGACAGCCAGTGAATCAAAAAAAAGGTGTCCCTGAGCCTTTTTTGCAGCTCCACAGCAAGAGTGACAAAGAGGTGGCAACAGTTTGTGACAGCCATCTCCTCCATTTGCCCTGGGAAGGGGCGCTCCATACCACATGTGGTCCTGGATCAGCTGAAGTTAGACTAATCTGGCCGTGCAAAACCAAAAAGCAGGTTCTTGATCCTAAGTCTTTTATTAGGTCTAAGTTGAGCTTTGAGGCAAGACTCTGAAAGCAATTTAAATTGCACCTGTTTTTAGTGGCATATAGGGCTCAAGCTAAACAGCAGCCCTTTTTGCTGCAGTCTAATGGTATGAATTCTACAGCAGACAGCTTATCAACTCTTGGTGTCATTTATTAAGAACTCAGTTTGTGTGTGCAGTTGCATGTGGGTAAGGACAAAAACTAACAGCCTCTAATTACCTGGCACTGCTTTGAATATGAGAACTCTGAAGGAGACATTATTTAACAGTATTTATTGTATTATTTTTCTTATCCTGAGCCCTTTCTACAAACAATATTCATTACAGTACTTTAAATTTCCAGTGCAAAATGCTGTAAGCGATTCTATGTTATTTATTATTTAATCACAAAATGCATATATATGCAATGAAATATTAATGTACAGTTCCATGTTAAAATATTTCCTTTGAATGTACAACAAATTTCCTCACAAGGAAATTTAGTGATGTGTAATAGTTTCACAGTTCTGTTTTTAAAGTTATAATTTTTTTTTTGCCAATGTAGAAGTCGCTGGTCTTTGTTACGATATAATGATGCTCAAAAGAGGAAAATTGTGTAGAAATCATATGACAAAGTCTGTGAATATCAGTATCAAGCCGTGTTCACTGTTAGGACACAGGAGAAATAATCATGTTACCATCTGATTTTTTTTAAAGATGTTTAAACATTGTTTTAGAAGACCAAATGTTAACCAGCGTGGAATGGTATATTCTGAGTGTCATGGCAGAATCTTCATTTGAAATATGCAGCACTTAATGATGTGTTTAACATGACATGAATTGCCGGAAGCTTTATTTTTATTGCATTATAAGATATCCAAATGTGAGAATTAAGCAGTTTTAGCATTGTGCAGTGATATTTGCTGTTAGAGAACTGGGAATTAAGCAGAAAAAGTTTTACTTGCACATTTTCAATCCAAGATTTTGTACTGACTTTCTTCAACTATAAAACATGTTTCTAGGTAGTGATATCCCTTAAATTTATATACTAGAAGAACTAATGTCTGGGAAAATTACTTTTTTGCACATTTAAAAAAAAATTTACACTATAAAATTTTATCTCTTCCTCTGCCAATGTGTTTGATATACCATAGGTCTTATAATAACCTTCTAAAGAGAGGTGTCGTCTCTTTTCAGCTGTGCAATGTGGTTAACAAGAAATTGAGACACAGCTTGGTGACACACAGGATTTCAGGCCTCTAACTGTTGAGAATTATACCTTTAGTATGCAAATGCATCTCCTAGGGAAGTTCTGATTAAAGGCAAATTAAATAAATGTATGTGTCATTTAAAGTCAATGATATGTATAAAACCTTAAAATTATATGGTAATCAGTATGCTGTGTCAGTCTATCAGGAACGATACTTCTAATTGAAATTATATATTGATGAAAGTAGAGTCTTCTGTAAGAATGAACTACCACTACACTACCCTTCCTGTCACATCAGTAATCCAGAAAATCTTTGGCCGTTTTTAAACAGAACTTTGGGGGGGGCGGCAAAGCATCTGCAGCAATTTCTACTCTTGAAAAGCATCCTGTTTATGGTTGTGCTAAAAGTGTTGTTACCTGAATCTGACAGCAGAATTTCTACAAGGAGGCAATTTTCAAACTGTCACTTTCTCCTTCTGTCTTTGCCTTTCATTCTTCCCACAAAACCTTCCCTTCATTTTCTCATTATTTTTATCCTCCAGACAAAAGCCTTTCTCCCCTTATCCAAGGTAGTAGGCAAAGGAGGGGTTTTGTGTGTTTAATAAAAGGACTGCAACTCAGCCATTCATATTTGCAAATTGGTATGCAACTCTGACATAATCTAAAAAGGTCCAATTGGATAATCAGAACGTAGCTTTGAAAAAAGAGCTTATCTTAATAGCCAGACTGCGCTCTCAGTTATATACTCTGCATAATGTAAAGGTGGCCCAACACTGGAAGTGTTTGTTTAGCTCTTGTCTGCTTCCTCCTTTCAATTTTTTGTATAGTATTTGCTGCTTTTAAAACCTTCCGTTGGGTGAGAATATTGTAGGTTGAGTTGTTTCTATTTGTTACTGGATGAGGTTAGCAGAGCGTGAAAGAAAAAAATTAGTTTCCGGAATAACAGTTTTAGAAAAGTATTTCTAATCTCTCTGAATTGGTGATTACTGGTTTTATGGTGGGTGGGGAGGGGTTAGCTCTAGAGAGGGCAGGGAAGAGTAGCTAGGAAATGAGCTCTGTGAAACAGCTGAAACGGCTGAAGACGACTTAGGAAACAAAATGCTGTAGGGATTGTTTGTCTTTCTAAGTGCTTCTTTAAAAATGTGTATCTTTATTTGGTACTTTTTTCCAATATGAAAACATAACATGTTGGCCACATTTAGGACCCTTTCTCTGCGTGTCAGGTGTATATGGTTACTCCTAATCACTGTAATCCTGTTCTGAAGTACAAATGAACATGAATGCCCATTCCATTTCACATTCCCAGTTTCAAAAATACTGTGATCTGATTTGGTTTTTGCTGAATACGACTTCAGCCCTGGCCATGTAGAGTATGCATCTGTTCAGTCAGGTGTCTGGTGGACGGGATGTGTGTTTTAACTGGCTGGTTTTGAAGTACCTCTCACTAATGCATTCAGTTTTTAAACAACTACTGTTTTGCTGATTTTAAGGAATTGGCTTAAACTAAGAATTTTTTTAAAGGAAAGCTGTGATGAAAATTTATCTTCTAAGCTCATTGAGGAAATAATTTTCTTTGTTCTGTGCCATACCCAGTATAGCGCGAGTCTGGACTCATCACGCATTAATGTTTTCTACCAATTTAATTTTAAGCAGTACAGTATTCCTATAGTCAAGGTCTAATCTGTACAGGGAATACTAACATCCATATATATCCTTACACCTTGTTTACCTGACAAAATTGCACCCGTATCTGTAACTCCTCTCAGCAGTGTTCACATCTGATTGCCTATTGTTCCTTGACCGCAGTAGAGGGGTGGTACTGGATCTTAGCTGGAACTTCTGTCTGCTGTATAGACAAAGGAAAATGCTTCTAATATGAAAAAGGATAAAAAGTAGACACACGGCAGCTTCGTCCTTCATAGTATGTGAGCAGTATTTGTGTAATTATCCAGCTGGGCTCTGGATACCAAAACCATGATAAAAAAAAGAAAAACTCTTTGAGAGATTACTGGGAAAAGATTAGAGGTAAAAGGGAGCACAGCTCTGCTTCTGTACCAGCTCCATCAGTCTGCTAGTAGCCTGGCTGACAAAGATAACCAAAACTGCACAGTATGCCCCATAAAGATCACATACAGGTAAACCCTTTCATTTAATTCCTCTTCAACAAGAAGAAAGATGTCCCCAGAGATTAGCCATCAGAAATAAAATAACATCAGTTCATTGGTTGAATGAGAAAAGCAACAGTTGAGTGTATGTCTAATAGGGAATTTACTATACACTTTTTAAATACTTCATGAAGATGCCTAATTCAATTAATTTTGGTTCAGTTATATAATATTATTATACTAGTAGCTAGATTTTAAATTTTACAATGCTATCTCGTTTTCAAAACATGGAAATAAATCAACATTTTTTGGGAATTACTATGTAAGTGTGAATTCCCTAAATATTGATTGATTTCATTAAAGGAGAAAAAAGGAGTACTGCTAACTGATTTAAGTGAATCATTATAAACTGTTGCAAAGCTCTGCTTTACATATTTATTGGTGTTTGGAAGTCATCTTCCAGTGATTTACACAGTTTAGCTCCAGTTTAGTTTTCACCCTGCAGGTTTTTCTGTAACTAGGTCTTCCATAAAATGTCTTTGACCTTTCCTTTGTAAAAGAAGCTAAGAGCCTAGTCTCATAGCCATGTTATTTCCGTGTCTTACTAACAGAATAATACGTCACTCCTTTTAATAATTATTTATGTATTTATGGAATTTTTATTTACTGTACAGAAATACAGATGGGTGTTCCAGAAGTTTTTTCTAGTTTAATCACGCCTATTGATTCATTCCAGGTCTTTGCAGCTGTAGGACTCCTTAATTTCTCAGTTCAGACAGGGCTAACATATGTTTTTAACATGCTGCAAAAAATTGTAGCAATTACACTCTGCTTTAGCTTTTTTTAAATGGCATTGATTTAAACATCAGCTTAAAGTTGTTTCTTCTTAATTTTATCAAAACCTTGGCTCTTGTATATTAAATGCCAGATTGACTACATGCATCTTGAAACTGTTTAAGTTCTTTAACAACAGGATGTTGAAAATTGAGATCACTCTGTGATCCAAAACGTATGTTGCATGACAGTAGAGCATAATTATTTCCACACCTAAAGATGGTGGATAGCTAGATGAAGTAAATAGTTTCCAGCTTTGAAGAAACCAGTGTCATATGTTTCTCTATTTGTTAACAATTTGTTTTGAGAACAATCTACTGCGAACAATAGTTTCCTCCTGTTTTTCAACCCTGTTTTATGCTGGATTTTAGAATGCAGGGTTTTTTTTCATAGAGGTGGCATCAACTCTGTGCATCACACAAAAACAAGGGGAAAACTTTACGCTATGAAGATTGACAGGAATCAATACTATACACATATCTTCAAGAATATAGCATCCTACACACCAACACCAAATTGCTGTGGACTGCACAGGATACCTACATGCTTCATACTCACACATTCTATACTGGACCATCTAAAATGTTTAGCTGTTGGGGGCATATTAGATTACATTATTCTATATTAGTTTCTCTCCTAATTCTGTCTTTTTTATTGATGAGGAAATTGCTGAGCACAAAGTAAGCCTTAACAATTCTGTATGTCTCTGAAATGAAGGTTTTTTTTCCCTAAGTGTTCTTTAAAACTTGATTTAAAAGATAAACTTTTTGTCCTATTTTCTCATACGTTTAACTGTATCTTTTAATTTTTGGTTAACCTAAACAGAAAGCAGTTGAAAACCTCACTTATATCATCATTCACACATTCCTGAGTACTGCTGAGATTGTCTGAGGAAAAGCCTCCTGAGAAAAAAATGGGGGAGTAGACCTTAAATGTTACTGGTATATTCCCATTTCCTGCCCAAATAGCTTCGCACCCAGGATATGGCTCCTGCAATGGGTTAAATTCTAACTGTTTGCTACACAGCATATATGACCCAGGTCAGATGCCCTAATGAAACAATTATTTGGGTGAGCAGATGAGAGAGCTTATAAAGAAACACTTACTTAGGAAGAGGTTGTGTTTGGAAGAAAGCAAAGACAAGTAATTTGAGCAAGACAGTGGAATTCTTAGATAGTAAAATTGTAATAATAATAAAATCATAATAAAAATAGTAAAATGGCTAAGGCAATATGATCTCTAAGAGAAGATGTCAGGGGAATCAACATAGCTGGAATAAAAATTGCCTGCCCAATACTCATGATTTTTAAAGTATATGTACAGACTGAATATCACGTCAAAGATGGAGTGTCATGCTTCAGGTGATAAAACTAATTTAGTTATAATTAATGACCCTTTGATTAAAAGGAGCCAAAAGAGGGGTAGCAAATTGCCTAGTAGTAATTACTATAGTCCATAAACAACTTCTATTTTTTTAAACTGGAGAATATGATACTGAGAAGTGTTATCAAAAGGTCTGTAGTCTAAATTAGACTACTTTGCTATATTTAAAATAAAAATAAATGTACCAAAACCTGAAAAATTTCTTGATCTTTAATTTTCAGATAATATCTGAAGAACTGATAATATCTGAATAATTAAGGAAATGCAGTTAGTCCAGTGACATGTTACTTGCTGTTAACACCGTTGAGCTTTATTGGGTCAGAGATGACTTCTAGACCTATTTACTGATCTGCAAATGGTGCTCTAATGTTTGATTAAAGATTACTGCCACATCTGTGAAAGAAATAGCACTCTCCATACTGGCTGCCCATCCCATTGTGTAATTCAAAACAATAATCTGTGTCCACTCTATTAGAAATTTGTCCCATAATTCTTTGACGAAAGCCATGGTAAAAGTTGAAGTGCATACAGATCTTTTAGTCATATCACATCTAGAAAGAAAATCTGAAGAATCAAGTTGTCCGAGACAGTGACAGAGTGTAAACAGATGAAAACTGCAGAGTTGCAGTATGTTAGAGCTGGCATGCAAAAAACCAACAAGTGCTACAAAGTTTAATGTGCAAATTTACTATATGAAATTTTGTCCCCAGTAATGACAGGAAAAAAGTCTTAACATCAGACATAATTACTAGATGTTGCTCTATGTAGAAGTAGTGTCCTTATGTAAAAAATACTACAATAAAAGTTGAGGCATTGGAATGTGATGGACTTCAGAAGTTGTTGCAATCCATACTTATGAATAATGTGAACATCGTGGGAAGGACACTCAGTCATTTCTGTGCAGCAGAATCAGAACTGTGCTGCGAATGGCAGAGACGCTTTCAGCTCTCTAAATGGCTGGGTGCAGGGAAATGAAATTCAGTGTTCAGAATATATTCTTCTCGGGAATTCTTGACAGTTTCCTGGGACACTCAGCTTTCAGTCAGAAGGCATCCCTGCCAGCAGATGGGGCTTACTCTTCCAAGCGCTGGAGTACAAAAAAGCTTGGGATGAGATAGACTGGGAATCCGGGCAGTCCTTTGGGGAAAGGGCAATTCATAGCAACCTTCAGTTAGCTACATCTGGCTTTCCAAACTACTGGAATTTAGCTAAACACTTTGGTTTCCAAATGGCAAGCAAAGAGCAGAAAAATGTCACTTGCTTTTTCTCTCTCCTTCTCTCTCTCTTTTTCTTTTTTTTTATCCCTGACCGAGGATATCAGAGAAAAAAAAATTAGTTTTTGAAAACTTCTGCTGACTGCAAAAGCTCCTTTATGAAAAATGCCATTAGGACTTCTAAAATTTTAGGTTTGCGTTAAAAATCTTGGATCTTTAATCTTACTCATGGGAGGATTAGCTAAAACCATTCCACCTTAGAATAAATATATTCCTGGAAAGATTTTATCCACTCTTGTATTGTGTCATTCAACAACTTCAGCAGAAGAAATGAACCTAAGGAGATTAAAAAATGTATTATATCCATATTTTCAATATTTTGGATAGAAATATTAGGTTGCTCCCTGTAAATTCTAATGACTAAGATTGGAAAAATAATTCTTTGCTGTTTGTGATCTTTTGAAGTTGCCAGGTCAGAATAATTTAAAGGTCTAAAGAACTGCTCTGCTTTTTGGTTAATACCGGCTTCTTATCAGTGGCAGAGTAATTTACTGTTGCTCGGATGAGACCAGAACAGACTAGACCAATAAACTTCCATTTCTGCCTTTGTGTTTCTACACTTGTTCAGTGGTAATGCATGCAAATCCCTGATGATGCTCCTGGAAACTGAATTTTGTTTTTTAAATTTAATTACTTTATCTTTTGTGCAGAAACCTGTTGGAGTTTTTTTTTTGCCTCTTGTATACAGAATATTTAATTCAGTGGTGTTTCTTACATGTTTTAAAGTGAAATATGCGCTTAACTCCTTCACAAAATTGGGGCCTTTATCTTTGTTAGAAACCTGTGCTTTTGGGAGGAAGAAGATCACACTTAAAGCAACAAATTCTTAAGCCTGGCCTCAAGCCTTCGTGTGTACGTTTATGCCCCGGCAATCCCAGTGGGTGCTTGCAAACTTCAGTTTAGATCTAAAACAAGACCCCAGCAGTAGCAAGAAGTATGATGATGGTACCTTATTAATGAAGTGTTTAGCTTTGTCTGGCAATATAATCTCAGAACCTGTCATGATGCATCTCTGATGAAACCCACTTGCATATAAATTTTGTGGACGTGTATGTATATAATACGCATACAATACAGACTGCTGTACCTGACTTATGTAGCTAGATGTGATTGTGCATTACTGCCTGATTAAATTACTATATCATATCCTGTCATCATAAAAGTCTAGTCATCTTCTCTCGAGCCATATTAATTTTATAAAGTAGAGAGATGAGGATATGCAAAGCAAGTGAAAACTACCAAAAAAAAAAAAAAACCAAACCCAAAAACAAACAGTGGTCACAAAATCATCTGCCTACAGGATTTTCTGAAATTATTCCAGGGTTAAGAGAGTGCAGTAAGAACAACTTGAAGGACAAAAGCCTATTTCATCAGTTTATTTCCCTTGCAGGTGGGCCAAATCAGTGTTACTTTGCACCAGCCTTCAGCGTACAGTTGCTAAGCTTGTAAAGAACAATCGCAGACAGCATTCTGCTAAATAGTCTTCCCTGTCCTTGATTTACAGAAACACAGAAGATGTTTCATCCACAAGCATGCATCCTGTATCCCTTAGTTCCACTTTCTCTTTATGACTGAGACCTGTAAAGTGATTCAGCAATTTTGAACCCAGCGTTCAGGTGAGTGGTTGTGGAAAACCATTGAAGACTAAACAATGAATGGATTGCAGTCTGTATAATGTTCAGAACTAACTTTTACTATACTGCAGAACAACCTCAAATGCTCACAGTGCACCATAATAGGTAGGGTCATAACAACAGAATTTGTATTTCCATCCCTGTGAGTATTCCCAGGCACCTGGGTACAGACACTAGTGACTGGGAGTCTGTGCAGGTATTTGCATCTCTTTTATCCAAGATATTTTAGTGCAATAAAGCAGAGGGGTTTTTAGGTCTGAATCAAACCAGGTCAATCTAAGCATGTCGGGCTTTGGATCAAATTGTAGGCAATTTTATCCAAGGATAAGACAATTGCTTTTACCTTAGGAATGCATAAACAGATTGTGCAAGACCTCTCATTCAGCCAGATGCAGGCTCAGAACTGAACTGCCACCACTATTTTTTTTTTCTTCTGAGCCATTAACTCATTCCTCTTCTTTGGGTGCTAATTGACCTTTATTGAGATCTTTGCTTTGAGCTTCTGTCTGTTTGACTTCCCTGTTTCTGAGCATAGGTTCCTGTTTGAGACGGATGGCCTGAAAGGAAGAACCAAACCAACAAGGGTGCAGATGGGTGGAATTGAGTGTTCAGAGTTACTTTCAAGTTATGATAAAATTTTAAAAGCCAAGTTCCTAAACAAAGTTTTAATTGAGACACTCCCTTTTGAATAAGCATAAATAGTTTCTTTCCCTCCTACTAGCCATTTATTTAGTGGATTTAATTATCACCTAGCCAGAAGGCAGAGACACTATTACACCTAGCCAGAGGGGACTAGAGGGGAAAGTAGTCACTTTAATGAGCTGGAACAGAAGTAGGTCAATGAAGAATATATGTATCACTTATTAGAATGATTTTATTTCTATATATTTTATTAGTGGAGTTCAGGTGACATTGTTGAAGCTAAAAACATCAATCTTCAGTTAGTTGAGTAATGTTTTGTTTCCTTTTCACCTTTTTCAGGGTGTGCCTTTAGTCTGTCGCCATGCTGGTTTAAATCTTTAGTTTTCCTCAGCTTATTTATTACTTTTGTTACTATAATAACTTACTGAAGAAATATGATTATACATGGATTTCAGTTTATGAAGTATTTTCCTAACAAATTACTACCATATCTATTTGCTTTTGTTAAAATAATTGTTTTATGCTAACATTTTAATTGTTTTCTTGAACTATAGGATGTCTCTATAATATATCTTGATATTTTTATTTCATAAACAAGTAGCTGTTTAGGTTAGAAGGAAAAAGAATTCTCAGAATCCTCAGTAGCGCTTTGTTCACATGACACAACTTGCTACTCTTAGGATGCATGTGTGGAAAAGCAAAGGAAAGACATAATGAAAAGAAGACATAATGAGCATATCAGAATGTTAGGTTATGTTATTTTGTGACTGAACAATATTCCTCAGGAGGAAGATCTCTACTGATTTAAGAAAATAAGTTTCAGTAGTCCTTAACACCATTTCCTTGTGTACTTAAGAGTTTTTTTTGCTTTCCCTGTTTGCTTGTTCATGTTATGCTCCATTTTCCCCAACTGCAAGCTGGATACTGTATTACTATCCAACATACTTCAATGAACTCATATTTACAGTGCAGTATTTATTCTTTCTCAAAGTCATGTTAGCCAACTTCCGTGGCCGTTTCCCCTGAGTAGGACACTTGAGAGGTGAACATTTCCTTTGCTTATAGGGAGGTCAAGTTTTGATGACAAGAACCTCATAACCATTTTGTGGTTGATATTTATGGGATGTGGCATGATAATTTCTGACTTTGTTTTATTGCAAATATAGTAGGAGAATAAAATAATGGAAGGTCCTGAAGTTATTAATCCAAATGCAGGCAACTGTGCAATAAATTGCCAGTCTACAGGAGCCCTAGAACGTCATCGCATTACTTTCCCTCAGCCCTGGCCACACCATGCTCTTCAAAAACATACAAAACGCAAAACATGGGAGAATAAAACAAAAGGCATGGCTGCAATATACCGCAAAATTAGAACAGAAGAAGTCAGGGGTATTAGTATCCTTATATCACATAATCAAAACCAAGCAACAGAATCAGTCCGTGACCTGCCTGGAGTTAGGGAGAAGAGGGGAATCAAAGGATGTTTTCCTCCTGATGCCAGTGTCAGCAGCTGATTTAGTAATGGGCAAGGAATGCAAATCCAACACAGGAGGGATTTTAATACTGCCTTTAGGAGTGCCCAAATACCTCCCTATTGGTCATGGGACTTAGATGAGGAATATGTCTAATGCTCCAGAGACTCTGAGAATAGAAGCCCAGAAGGCAAGCTGAACATCAGAAGGAGGTAAAAAGCCTTCTTGGGTCTGACTGGTAACTTGTAGAAGCTTGTAAGCCTGTTATTGTTACAAATCTGTACAGAACAAACCACCTTCTCCCCTCTCGCAAGCAAATCCAGCCTTCCTCAATGACACAAACAACACTGGTGACATATGGACTCACATCCTTTCTCTGTGACATGCTAAGTGCCTCCTGCGTAGTGTTCTAAACCTTCCATTTGTGCGGAGTCAAAACGTGATTTCCTAGAAAGCGCTGAGACCTGAAGATTTCCTTGGTCGCATATAGAAAATATTTGTAGTCAGTGTTTCTGTGCTGTGTGAGATCAAACCTGAGAACTGAAAGCACAGGAAAAATTGTAGTTTGAGGTTGTGCATCTGGTGGTGGAAATGATGAATCTTTCTTTCCAGATCACTACATGGTACTTTTTTGTCCCTGCCAGTCTCCTCCACATTTGAATCACCCATGCTGGCTTCTCAAGACTGGTATTATTAATACAAGTTTCCTCTTGGATTTAAAAAAGCTTTGCAACCTTTCACAAAGCACTGAAGTTGCATCTTAACTTTTAAAAAAGAAATCATTTACAGAAGCTCAGCTGCCAGCATTAGTACAATTATGTACTATGTACAAATAGATACGTGAAAATATGAAGTACAATTTGGGGGAAAAATTAATTTCATTTACTCCTGGGGTCTCATGTTATTCCAGTAAGTCTGTATTCCTGGCAGCAATGATGAAAAATCATTTTTCCTCTGTGCATTGAGGTTAACCAGGCAGATGGAGGCCAGTGGGACAAGAATGAAAATGCTACACAGTATTCATTTAAACTCCAAATCCTCAGGTGGTAAAAGCATAATCCTGTTCCCTGAAATTAAGATTTTTATTCTTTTCTCTAAACCACCAGATAGATTATTGTACCTTTCCTGCTGTGATCTTAAAGCCTAGGCTGATTTACCCATATAATTTGCATATTCTTTGTATAATTTCTTCTTTAATAACTTATTTTCCAGTACAAGTCAGTTACTTCTGCTCCTGAGTGACACCACTTTAAATGGGATTACCTTGTAATCTGCATTGCTCTGTTCCAGTTTACTTGTTCCTATTAAAAAAAAAAAAAGCCCATTGCAAGATGATTGCTTTGTTAATTCCCTAAAATTTGGTTTCTTGAGATTGAATATCTTTGTACTGCCATACTATATTGATTCATTCCCACCAGTGCTAAATCCAGGTAGTTCCTGATTTCTGTCTTGTGATTTCCTACTTCAATTCTTATAGTTATTCGCTGAAGGCCAAAAGAATTATTTCTTCTCCAGCTTCAAAGGTTAACCAATATAAGCTGAGAGAGGAATAAAATGTTAGATTACTAGTAATTTCTAAATGAGTTTTCCAGTAAATTCAATATGTTGTTGTTTTAACTACATGAAAAAAATTATACAGACTGGTTGGTTTGGCTTTTTTTCAATATCTCTTCAGTGAAATACTATCGTTACTTACAGTAGTTCTCCCTTGTGTGTTGCCAATTATGAAATCCACATACAAGTTTCACACATTAAATGCTTAGGCTTAAAAGCTGCTATTTTTTTCTTTTTTCCTTATCAAATCAGAATACTACACACAGCCATCAAAAAAAATGAAAGCTGTTCTAAAATTTTCATTTTCTCTTCTATTGTACAGCAGCAGTGAAAGTAGGTCTTAATAAACAATCCTTTTTGCTTGAAGTTTAGGAAGAGTGGATCCTTTCATGGGAGCCATTCCATATCCTGAATTATTCTCACCGCAAGGGAGGACCAAAACTACACATTTAAAGATGCAGCAGGATGGTTGATTTGCACAATGAGATAAAGAGATTTTTGTTTGCTTTTCTGTTCTTTTCTTAGTAATTGCTAATGTTCGCTTCTCTGGTTTTGTGCTCCTGGGTATTGGATTTATGTTTTCACAGCACTATCTACAGTGACCTTAACATCCTGTTCCTACGTATTAGTGGTTGCCTTATCACTGTGTAGGTAAAATTATTTTTTCCCCTGTGCATCGTTTTACAACTATCCTTCCTGAATTTCATCTGCTATTATCTCACTCAGTTGCTTGGTTGCAAGGTTTTTCTGCAGTTCTTCACAGTCAATTCCTATCTTTACCACCATGAATAACAGTAGCATCCTGAAAGTTTGTCATCACACTCTTTGCTTCTTTTTTCAGATAACTTAAAAACACGCTGAACACCAGGGTGTCTAATAAATCCTGTAAGACTCTGCTGAGTATCTGTCTTCAGAGAGAGAAATGACTTTTAAACTAACCTTCAATATCTTTCCTTTCCAGCTACTCTGTTCATGTGAGGACCTTCCTTCTCATGACTGCTTGGCCTATTTGAAAACCTTTTAAAAGGATTCTTGCAGAAGGCCTTTTGGAAATCCATGTATACTCTATTAACCTGATTTCTCTTATCCATATTCTTACTGACTCTGTTATTATTGATTGTTCATGTTTACAATGTAATTTTGATACATGCCTTGCCTTCATATATGCTGTGTTGACTCTTCTGTAATAGAGCCTATTTATTGTGGCTTTGCTAAATCTGTTTTTTCATAGTTTCCAACAATTTCCCTGAGGCAGATTTCAGAATTATGGGCTGGTAATTTGGGAGAAATATTCCAGAAACTTAAAAAAATTAGCATTCCAAGAATTGCTTCCTAGTACAGCAAAAAACACTGTTCAATTCCCACTTCAGAGCAGCTGTGACCTTGCTTGGGTTTGGACAGATCAGTAGGTAGCCACAGTGTTTTCAGTTATTTAAACTTGTTTTTACAACAGCTTTTCGGTGAGTTAAAATACAAGGTCATAGCCTTAAATTTATCTCACTCTCTTATTTATTCTTTTCCAAGTTACTAACCAACAAATAAAAGATACCCAGTTACACATCTAGGAGTGAATAACTGGGTCACTTCTTGGAAATCAATTTCCAGTGGAAGCTTGGTGCCCTACTTTAACCTGTCACACTATTTCAAGGAGCAGACCCTTTGGACCAGGACACACTCTTTGGTTCTGGTCCCACTGCACAGTACTGGAAACCAACCACAATGAATTTTTATATTCTTGGCCATCTCCATTTTGTTTTCTCCTTTCTGGGGATCTGAGAGGAAATTAGTAGTATAACTAGATTTATTCGACTACCTGATCCTCTGCAGTTAAAATGATGCAGTATGAGATGATAAAAGGTCATTTGGACTCTGTTTCTTGATTCACTTAATTGAAAAAGTGTCCAAATGTCCATTTCTTTATAAAAGAAGGTAGCAAAACAGATGTATTATATTCAAGTGAGTTTTATTCCCCACCTCCCACGAAGGTGAATTACTGAAACTGAGATGTATGTAGGATAATTCTAAGAAAGTTGTATCAAATATGACAGAAAACACTTTCTTATTAAGATAAATTTAAGATTCAAATAGCTTTTTCTAGTATTTCTATGAAGGAAAAACTCAAGTGCTCCAAACGATTGATGCATTCTGTTTTGAGAGCATTATGACTGGTAGCAAATTGTAATTCCAAGATATTAGGTTTGTACTGCTTTACTTTTTTATAAAGCATATGCAACATGTAACTAAATCTGAGATGACATCTTTGGTTGCAAATGCATCTTGCAAAAACTAGAGCTGTGCAGGAGGAAATTAAGTAAACAGTCATTCCAGCCATATAGCTAAGTAATGGGAAATGTTCTTCCTGCTAATTTACACATGCAAATTAGACCAGGCTCTTGTATCAATAAATCAATAGAGTCTAATGAATTCCTTGGGTGGAATTCAAATATGGCTAACTGCAAGCTGAGTTTCTTTGGAAGAAAACAGTCTGTACCTTACCTTCAAGGGAGGTTTCAAATCATGAAACACAGTGTTGTCATTAAGTGGATAGGGGTGTTATCATCACAAAATTCACTTAGCATTATAGTAAACACTTTAATTCTAGTAATCCCTAAATGTTCAGACATCAGTTGAAATGCGCAACATCCTTATTTTTTCCTAATACTTTCTGACCTGAGCAATCCTGTCAGTTTTCCCACGGTGTAGCTGTCTCAGCCAACACCTGTGGCACTTTCTGTAGATGACCTGTACGCTACAATTCACTTTGCTACTTCACCTTTCCTTCAGTTCATGCACACCACTGGATGGCTGCAGGCAATATGGAGCTGTCATCCATATCCTTTCCATTTTCTGCCCCGAGTGAACGCTGGTTTACAAACCTGACTAATCATTTCGGTCAACAATCGTTTTAATGACAAAGACTTAATGGAGTTACAATTTTCTGGGGTATATCTGATTTATAAGAGAAATATTCACTCAACTAATTGTTACTGTCTTCCTTAACACTCACCATCCTGCCATCATGCTTAGTGATGTAGAAGAAGTGAATATCTTATCTTAAATATGGGTATGGATGTCTAATATGAAGTTTATGCTTCAAAAAGTACTGCATGGATCACTCCAAATATAAACTGATGCACTTCTTGTTGTGTGAGAAAGTTATATTGACATTTTATGTGTTTTATATAATGGACTGCACTTAGAACAAATTGAACAAGATTTGTTCCTTTAGTGGGTAATAGAGATTTGTCTAGCTGCTTTTGGTGACACAGAGTAAGCTTGGGTCATCTCAGCTCTTAACCTGACCCAATAATGCAGGATATATTGATCTAATTCTATGAAAAACATTATTTACAGAGAGGTGCTGTATATGACAGATGACTTGAATTTTCTATGTAATCATGCAATTAGTAATTGTTTAATAATTTGAATTTAGAATTTTTGCCCCTGAGAAATGAAATTTACCCAGATCCTAGTACCCAAAATATTTTACAGGTATATTGCTGTGTCATGCCCAACAAAAATCTGGATGTTAACCTTTTTTATAGTATTTAGGTATCCGTTACCTATCTCACTTCTAAAATACTGACCAAAACTAGAAATGCTGTGATGTTTATTAGAAGATTAATGTGAAGTAGTTCTTAGTTTTCTCTTATCAGTGAGTCAGCCTAGCTCTGTAACTATTAATACACTAAACTTTGTATTTATTGAAACATGGGATGATTCAGCCCACTGTTACATGCAAAATAGAAGAAAAATTTCAATCTAAGTTTTCCATCCTGTACTACAGCCAAGTTACATTGGAACTTGTGCAATTGTGTGAGCGTTTTCATGGCCGTTATCTGCCTAAAATTCCAGATGCTGCTTATCTCACTTGTTTGTATTGATATGTCTGCATTTCAAATTTCTGCATATTCAGGTCACCTCTACCCATACAGAAATTGTTTGGATCAATATGTTTGTCATATTCTGCTCTCTGTGTGCAATACACATCATGCCCACAGTGACTTGGATTGCCTGTCTGCCTTTTCTCGGTTTCCAAGTTACTTCATGTGATCAGTGTTTCAGTTAATTTGAACTGCACATGACCACAAGGTAAGGCCATAAATTTATCTTCATCTTAAATAGTGGTGTATGGATTGTCTCTGAGTAGCAATTTGCTTGGGGTTTCAAGTTGGGTTTTTTTTTTTTTAAATCAGCAGGTTATGCTATTTATCTATCTTGTTTTGGTTTTGAAATATGAAATCACCATTCACCCTTGAAGCCACCTTCACAGCTGTTGAAAAGTGCAAACTTCATCAGCATGATACTGAAATTGATTTTACAGGCTTATATTCATGAAGATTTTTTTTAATTGCTTTAAAAGCATTTTAACAGCATTCTCTTACAGGCTGAAATATGAGGAAAACAGTATTTGGCCCGCAAATAAAACCACCGAAGATCACAGTGGTTTCTATAAAACACTGAAAGAAATCTTAACTAGCAACTGACCTAGTGAAAAATGCACAGGAGATGTTTGACCCCTCATCAGAAGATGTGTCCTGTGTTTAAACCACTTCCAGTATTCCAGGAAATGTTTTGAAAGTTAAAAGGGATAATGCAGGAGTGTCAAGTAACTGTGTGAAGTATAGGTGGAATAACATGAGTCTTAATAGGGAAAAACTTGCACCCGTCAGCAGCCTGAGAGCAGAACTACTTCAGAGCTGTAAATCGTCATCCATGATGGTCAGGGGCATAAGAAATCTGTTATGTATTAAATGTATGTACTGAAAGTAAGTACTATAGGGAGAAACTTTGAGAAAGGACTAGTAATTCAGGGACACTGAATTTCTACCTGAGTCAGTAGCAAGTGCTACTGTGTTTCTAGGAATCCTGTGTACTTGTTTGTAATAGACCCCTATTCACGTTAGTATGAAATAGCTGTAAGACCTGTGATGGTGTGTTGTCACGGGCAAATCTGGCCCTTAAATCACAGAAGTAGAAAGAAATAAGCCAACTTATACTTTCTGAATATAAATTTGTGTTGCACGTGAGACCTTTATGGTCCATGTAGTCCTTTCTGGTCTTCTAAATATTTTGGACTCCTAAAGAAATGATGTATCAGCACTCATCTTTCCTTAAAATCAAATGTATTGAGTCTTTACCTCACGCAATAGCACACTGTCATTATCTATATGGTTCAAATATCACAGTGCATAAATTTTCTTTAATCATAACATCCTTGAGAATATTTGCAAAGAAATTGATGGGCTGTTTTCAACGGTTCATTATGTGTTTTAAAAGCTAGAAGGATAGGTATGAAGGAATGGACTCTCCACCAGTAAATCTCTGCTCGGGTTTGTTATTTCCAAATGCCTGAAGATGAGGCAGTCAGGCGTCCATCCACTTGTCTAAATGCCATCGTCTGAAGTTCAGGCAATCAGAACAGGTTGGCCATCTGAAAACAGCTGGTGATACACCGGTATCCAGTGTCCCGGAAATGCAGGTGCTAGAAGCTGCAACCTCTGGAACAGTCCAGCAAGATGTCCTTTGAAATCTGCAGCTTCTGGCGGGTTAGTAGATGTATGAGAGGCATCCATTAAATTTGACTTAATTACACTTAGGTTTGCAAGAAAAAGGTGAGAAAGTAGAGGGACAGTTGAGGTGCAAAGGGAAACAGCCTCATCTGTCACAAATTATGTGAATGCTGTAGCCTGGTTTATAAGCAGAGAAGTGAAAGACAGTGAGAGGGTCCCTCAGCAGCGTCTGTGAAGAATACTGCTGAAATGGTCATGCCTTTTCACAAGCTTTAGTGGCATGTATAAGACTTTAAACTATTTTATAAATTAACTTCAACTTTAGGTTAATGTTAGGAGACAGGTTCTGGGAGAGGGGATGGAACAGAGGGTTGCACTGCATATATCTTCACGGTCTGGGCTGCGACAGGTTGTTTTTCTCCTCTATTCTCAGCTGGCTTCATGTGCATTCTCAGTTGAGCAGCCTGCTTGATTATGAACTTTATGATTGAATGACTGAGCCTTACTGTGAAGGATATTTTATATTTTCGTGGCTGTTTGAACGTGGCACTAGCAAACAATCTGCCCCCTGCAGTGGCATTGAGGGCTGGAGTATCATTTTAAATGCATAAGGGTAGACCCTGCAGTGCAGTTACGTTGCACAGAGAGTAGAAGAGCCATGTAAACCCTGATGCCCTGCAGTGAGGCAACACAGGGACAGCTCTGACTGATTCTTAACTTTTCCAAGGAGAAGAATATGGAATGCACATCCAAATATTAGTGTAATAATGCACAACTCTTAATGGGGTTGAATTTCTAGACACTTGGGTGTTTTCCGTATGAGGAAGTGGTGAAAACACCTAAATGCCGTGTTTACTAAATGCCTTGTTTTCAGGGACATACACAAGCCCAGCTTCAGCATCCTCCTGTGCTTGAAGAAATTTAATCCTACTTTTTTCACATTTTATCATCACCAGACTAAAAGGTGCTTAGTCTAGAGTGCTGAGAAATGAATTAGGAGTTTTTCTTTTTTTTTTTTACTCATACTTTAAACATCCACTAGTGCAATGGGTGAAAGTCTGACATCTCATTTCCTATCTAAGGACTTATCTTCTGTCCTCCTAGATAAATAAAGACATTGAGTGAGGTTGTTGATACCTCTCTAAACTAGGTACAGCTGCCTGTGACAAAGCATTATATCTATTTCAGCCAAAATAATTTGGAGGATGGAGTCACAACTGAGAGGAACACACTGTGGAAAAAGAGGGAGGTTAGGAAATGGTGTATTATGGTAGCAAGGAGGCTGAAATCTGACGAGATTTCCGTGTAACTAAGTATTAAGGTAGTATTCTTGATGAAGAAAATGAATAGAAATTACACTAGTACAGAAAGGTTAACTTGTTGACTTGTGTGTGATGCCAAGCTAGAAGGCTGAGAACTGAAGAGCATGAAATTGTGCCCTCTGCCTCCTTTATCTGGGAGCCGCGGAGCTGGGAAAGGAGGTGGGACTACTAAGGTGTTTGGCTGCTGAAAAGCCTGTAACACAGAACTCTCTTCAGGAATCACAGCCAGAAAGGCTCGATGCGAAGACCTTGGCTGTGTTTCTTGCAGAGCTCTGATGTTTTGGGGTATTTTTTTTCTGGAAGAAGGCAGGTTTTAAAATGTGGAATCTGTGAGTTGTGGGTTTTTTTTTTTTTCATGTATCTTCTGTTACTTCAAGCAGTTCTTTTCCTCTTCTTTTGCTTACTGTCCTGAAGTAACTGCATCTCATCTCTGTGAGACTAAATAAACCTGGTTTCTTCTTGTATCTTGGACGCTTTGTCCTACTGCTCATCGTGGTAGCCTTTCATTGATCCTGTTAGTGTCTGAATTCACCTCAGCAGCCTCTGGGAAATCTTGTTACAGTACTACTGAACTGTTGCTGTGACAAAAATCAAGGACAGGAAAACTGAAGTTGAAAGCTCTTGCTTCAAGCACTTGCAACGTATGATTAATTTGGAGAGCTCTCCTTATACTCGTTCTTTGTTACTCAGTCCTATGCAATTTCTTAAGCACTGAATTAACTATAATAATCCATATTAAAGAATCCATGGTACAAGTGTACAGTCTCCAAATGTTTCTCTGGGGCTGACTAGTGGTTGATTTCTCTTATATTCCTGTACAGCCACCTGGGATTCTTTTAGCAGCGACTGAAAGTAATTGAGGCATAGTAGGTGTTACAGGGGACCCTTGTCTGTAGGTTTTCTTAATGCTGTTCATTGCTACTCTGTGGAGCTTCATACCACAATTCCCCTGATTTACCTCATTTTCCAAAGCATTCAGTTTAACCATTTAGCATCAACAGAAGCACTCCTCATCCATATCCTCAGTCAGTGTTGGTCTTATATTTCAGTTTTCTCCTTACCCATGAACGCTACTTGTGTACCATTCTGAGTGTTCCTTAGTAACAAGATCGTAATGCTGTGTTCTAGCAAAGCATACAGATTAACTTGGCAGATGTTCATGTTTAAGGTTCGTATTCTTTGACTTATTTCGGTTCCTGCTCCCCATTAGAAGTAACACAAAAATCCCTTTTTAGTGTCTATCCTAACAGAAAGTTGTTCATTCATATACACTTTTTTTTCATTGTTGCTTGGTCCTTCTGCAGCACGATGATAGCTTAGATACTCTGCAGTATGCCCCTCACCAAAAATATCAGATTAAGCAACAGGGAAGAGATTGTTTTTAAGTGGCTTTTTTAAGGAGGGAAGGGAGTGTTGAGTGGATTCCCACTGACTGGCCTGCTCTCAGAACCAAAGACATGAGGAGTGATGCGGTTGGGAGGAAATGGGAAAGACCATCTCTACAAGAGAAAAGCGGGGGAGACAGGATCTATTGTACAGAAGTGTATAAAACATGTTTCCACTGAAGGTGAACAAAATAGGAATAATAATAAAAAGAGTGAAGTTAATATCAGGGTTGGGCTTGTTTTCATTGATCTGCGAGTCAGTATTCTTTTGTTATATGAAGTCAGACCATAATTAAGGACATGGGGGATTTTCGTGTTCATGTTGGTATATGGGTCTGTGGCTTTTTATTAATAACATTAAGTGGTTTATCAAAATATTGTGTTTTGTTGTGTTCCTTTTTTCATAACAATTACTTTTACTCAAGTGAGTGAATGGAAAAAAAAAACTTGCTGATAACCAGAAAAATGTTTTTAAAACTTAAATCTAAAATATCAAATATATCTATCAAAAAAAATTGAAAAATATTTTTTCAAATGCATATTATAAAAGGCACACAGGTGACATTTGGAGAAAATGCATTGGAGGAACTTTAATCTGAATGCTTTTTTTTTTTTTTGAATACTGATAGCATTTACTCTTTCACTGTATCAGTAGATATGGAATATCACATTTTTTCCATATTTTAGCTATGTCTTGTTGGCTCCAATACTGTCTGCTACCTTTTCTCATACTTGTTAAAATAAAGACATTAAGCATTGTAGCTATTGTTGGTTACTTGCAAAGCTGGCCAGAACTTTCATTTTATCTCAAATCCCTGTTCTGGAAAGCATGGGACCAGCAGTACTAAGTTTATCTCTGTTGAACCTACCATATACAAGCTTAATTTTAATTATTAAAACTTAAAGTATTTTGTATAATGTGAGGGTGAGCAGAAAGCCTATCGCCTTCCTTACACCGCCCAGTTTCTCCTGCAAATAAAACTATTACGGGTACCTATTATAATTTTCAGTTTAAAAAACAACAAAAAAAGAAGTAAGACAGTGATGCTTTGCTATTGCTGGTGACAGTAGAGAAAAAGCTGGGTTAAGTACCATCTCTGTGACGTAACCAAATATATTGGAGAGAGAGACCAGCCAAGAAAAAAATAGTTTCCCTAAGCGAGAATAGCACTGGACTAAAATCTAGATGGGGGAAAAAAAAGGGGGGGGGCGGGGGACCAAAAACCTTAAGTTTAGCCATTTTATTTCCATCCATAAAATATAACCTGAAATGTTTGTTTTTATCACAGAATACAGATTTTTATCTTTTATCAACCTGCAGTAAAATACACAGCTTGAAAAATACAAGTCCTGCTTTTGTCCTTGAAAACTCTCATGAGTACAGATAATAGTTGCTTGTTTACACTGAACGTAAACTTTACATTGCACTTTGGGGTTTTTTTTCCCCCTGACATTGAATTTTAAGTCTATGTATACTAAATTCTAGTTTTGACCCTACATTTAAATGTTTTATGCTTTGTACAGGGAGTACAAAGAGAATGTAAAAGAAGTAGACATAGAAAATTAATTTAGTAGCAGAAAGACATATTCCATTGAGAAAGCTATGTTAAGATTACATGATTTGCATCATTAAGTGATGAAAAGTCATGAACTATGAAAGTCAACATTTCAGACAATTCTTATTCTTTCTTCTTTATATGTCTGTTACTGTTAAATTTTTAATTATACAATTATAAATGTTATAAATACACAAGTTTTAATTAGATTTTTTGCTGCATGTACATGTATAGACTTTGTAGATCAAACTATTGTCAGAGCAACGAAACAAAAGAGGAAAAAAAGGTTTTGAATACTAAGAACCTTTTCTGTGTATTTTAAATACGTATTTATATACTTTAACCACAGACTCATTCAGTTAACTAAAAACCAAAGCACTCTGGAAATATTGGTATTAACAGTTTTATGGATTTAATGCCCAGCTCATCTACTTGTTCTGCTCTAAGCATCATATTTTTTTTAAATTTTCCTATGATTTTTAGATGTAATGGTGTCTGTTTCTGTCTTCATTTTGGGCTGCTCCAGCTTTATTGTCATTGGCTATGACTGACAACCTTTTTAAAACCTGTCTTCAACTATTTGGACCTTCTCATTTGCTGATACCCTGGTCCTGCAGTCAAGCCTACTATCACAAAGCCTCAAAACCAGAGAAGAACAGATGTCAAAATTTTCTTGAGGTTGATAATTAGAATAAAAATGTACTTTTTTGCCTTTTTCATGCAGGAAGGGTGGATTCATTTCAGCCATGTCTGTTTGTTGTGTCTTTAATTTAGAGCATCTGATCCCTAAGCATTTCCTACAGCATTGCAGTGAGCTTGACCTACAAAGTAGCTTTGCTATACTTAAGGAGCATAGAGCCTGTAGCCATTCTCATCTATTTTTCCTCAGATGTTCTGCAGGAGTTTAAAAGATCTTTTTCTATGTCTGGTTTTGTTCTTATCTGAGCCGCGCATTTCTGAGCCTATCTAAGAGCACTTGCCTGACATTCAGTCATAAAACAATCACTGAATGCACAGTCCTTGGAGAAGAGACCCAGCATGAACAGGGCTGTTCGTTTTGTTTTTTTTTTTTGCTGTGGTCCTAGCAATTCTGGTTTTTATCGTGAAGTGGAGCAGCTTATAAATAAAAAAATTTCTGAAAGTAAAGCTATTCTACAGTGAAGCATAGCCCAGTGGTGGAAGCACTTTTCTGGAAAAGAGGTGCTGTGGAGCAGGTCTTCAGCGTGCCGTTGAGCAAGGGGATGAGACTTGATGACTGAGCACCTCCGTCTCCTCTGGCAGCTGTGGTTTGAAAGAAAACGGCCACTCCTTTTTCCACTAGATTTTCTGAAGCTTTTTAGGCTAAAATGATTTAAACTAATGACTACTTAGTCATTAGTTCTGGGACAACATCTGAGCCATCTCACAATCCTGTACCTCACCTCCACTGTGAGAGGGGCACAGCAGCTCCTTCACCGGGGGGACTGTTGGAAATGCAGCAAGCATGCTCTCAGGTGTAACTATCTCTGCCTTGCTGCAATACAGTTTGGCTGACAGCCAACGGGGGGTTGCTATCATGTCTTCAGCGTTACCTCACTTGTTCCATCTCTCAAAAAATAGCCCTAGAACAGGATCCATCAGCAGGATTTATATTCATTTAATTGTTGGTAGACAACAAATTAGTGGAATTCACTACCACATTTGTCTATATTCTGTGTCTGACAAAATTCAGGTCATGGATTTTCAGTTTCAGGTAACAAACCAGAACTAGGTCAGTGCCCTGTGAAGAACCTATTGCTTCGGCTCTAATTAGTCTAGTCTTAGCTAAATTGACAGTAGAGTTTTAGTGACTGATGCTTACTCATGTTGACATTCATACCTCAGCTGATTTGCAGTAGGTAAATATCTGAAAGACAGTATCATCAGAATCACAGCTACAGAGGGGCTGCAGGCTAAAAGCTTTTCTTTTTCCCCAATTATACCAGCTGATCTAGGAAAGTATATAACTTTTCCCCTGCAAATCTTGTTTCATTTGAAAAAGCAGCTGTTAAAAAAAGTAATGGAGGCACAGAGGGTATTCCGTGGGACCCTTAATCATCGTAGCCAGAATTCTTTCTGGAGTATTCTGCTGGGGTTTTTTCAGCTACTCAACAACATATTTTGACAATAAAAAATATTGTGCACAGGAATACATATTTATCTGCAAATTTAACAAGATGTGAATATATACCTCTTGCTGCAGGCCAAAGTAAATTTGTAAGTTATTATATGAGATTTTTTTCTCTGTGTGTGTAAAATGTTTGGTATTAACTACTAGGCAATTTTCTTTCTTTTCTTGGCTGTAAAATCTCATAACAGGAAAAAATGTGACATTAATAATACTACAACAAAGGGAATCATATTTATGACTAAAGGAGAACACTGGCTAACTTCCTGGCAGGTAATACTTTACAGCTTATGTTGACAAGTAAATCTTTATTTATGACAAGGATCATACAACCCCAGGAAGCTCACAATAAAGGATCCCATCATGGTGTGAAAGAAAAATTCTTCATAAACAACATTTTGCAAACTTAGTTTAACTGGATGATGCCTTGTTAATTTTTGTAATGGATGGTGACATTGGCATGAATAAGATTTATTACGTTAGTCAAATGAAAGTGCATGTGCTGAATGCACAAGTTTAACCATCGGTACCTGCACAACAAAACTAATTAAATGGTGTGTCATTGAAGATGATTTAAATGAAAAGATAATGAAGCAAATCGCATGAAAAGTGCCTAACAAATTTTATTCTGAAAGAATCGGAAAGGTTATTATAATTAGAGAAGTAGTCCTCCATGTTAATACTCTTTTTGAAACTGTCTCATTAAATTCCTAAGCTTAAAAAAAGTCATGGAAACTCAATTTTTGATTCAGGACAAAAGACAGGATTTCTTCATGACTTTCTTTAGAAATGGACATGTATTCTTCAAGCTTCAGGTCTACCTAGAAATTTATGGCTTATGGCTGTTTGTGTCTGAACTGGATGAGCCCCTTATTGATGAAAATAGTCCTGTTGAGCCATCATTAAGTCACTGAGGTCAGGAAAGCTTTTAACCAGGTATCTTACATCAAAACTAAAAATAGCGAGGAAAAGAGTTCATGAAATTATTAAATAGTAATATCAGTGGGGTATGAACAGCAAAATTATGTTCATCATTTTATTAGATAAAGGAATAACTACAAGAGTTTTCACTAGATACCTAATAGGGGATATTTTTCCCAAATGCATGGTCAGAGAAATAAAATTTTGAATTGGGTTGTCTTGATTAGTAACCTTGGGGGTTTTTTAGGCGATACGCAAATTAAAAACTACACTGGTCAAAATACTTGGATTAACAAGCCAATAGTTAGGCAAATACATATTTTATTCTCATGGGTTCATAAAGAATCTGTGTGTATATTCGACAAGTATAATTACTAGGCTCCATCAGTGGTGCTCCATATGCAGCAAAAGGAGTGAAGAGGAGGAATGGGGAACCTCTCAATTCCCCTGTGAAAGTTACCCATGCAGCTGGTTATGAAACTGCAAGTGTCCCTTTGGCAGCAAAATGAGCACAGCTAGAAATCTGGCAGAAAAGAAAAGACCAACTTTCCTCTACAATCTGAGGGAGTCCGAGTTCTGACTTGAGGTCAAAACTTGAATCCGTGGACTGTAAGCAAGGACAGCCACACATCCCTGAGCATACGGCGGGTTGCCAGGCTAGTGCGGAGGTACTGAGGGCTGGGTCAATAGTTACTCACATTCCCACACAATGTCTCATTCTGAGAAGGCTTTTAGACAAGGACATTGCTTCCGTAATTCTCCAGTCTCCTGCCTAGCCCCTTTTTAGAATAGAAACATTTGTATTCCTAGCTGTGAAATTTTGGAAGCAGTACAGTCAGACCACCCAGCCAAGGATGTGTAGCACCACTGGGAATATACCAAATCCCCTGGTAATTTCCCAGCGTTGTAGTGAGCATTCACACACATCATCCACCACAAAGTTTCTGGAAAATTCCTCCAAATGTCATGCTACCCATGGAAAAATATTTTGGGGATGATACCTTTGTCAGGCCACCTCCCTACTCTAATTTTTAGTGCTGTTATCTTTCTTCACTTCTTTCTAGGGTGTTTCTCCTGCAAAGGGAACAGCATTTTCTCTCCCCTGTGAAGCTTTCCAATAGAACTTAGAGCAACTGTGTTGCAGATAAAAATGTAAATAATTCGTGACACTGATTAGAGAACTGTCATTTTTACAGAGACACCTGTCAATACCTCATTCAGAGCAGTAACGAGTTGTGAGAGAAAAGGCCATTAACAACACAAAAACAAAAATAGAAAAGAAATAAAGAATCGGAAACCACTTCTGAGCAAAGAAAGTTGTCTGCTTTTCATATTTCACCGTGTTGTTTGTGCAGTGAGAGAGACATTTGGCAATGGAGCGACTCTCACTAGGCTCTATATTGCAGGTGCTTAATTGCATAGGACAATCACTTGTCTGTGAAATAAGACGCTAAATGGCACTGGAGCTTCAGTCAGTTTCTCCAAATGCAGAATAAAATTTATTATTAGGCCCAAAGGTAGCTAAAAGTGCTTTCTGCAGGAATTTTTAAATGATCTTCTGATTAATATCCCATAATTGAAGGTTACCATGTAGCCCATTCTACTATGCTGTGCGAGGAGAAAAGACTAACTGCCAATTATCTGTTTGCTAGCTGTATTAAACTCCAAGTGACAGACGTGGTACTGAGCCATGAATTTCAGAACTAGCGTTTGAGGTCACCCCCTCTGCTCGGTGTGTGTCTGAGGTATTTCCACGTTCTCCAGTCCATGATTGAAATAGAACATAGTACTTTTTGGATTGGAGCTCATTTCCAGATTTAATTACTTTGTGCCCAGCAAAGTCCCTCACCACCTCTGCCTTCCTAAACACACATGTGTTTTGGCAATTTGTACAGTTCAAACTTTTTTATTTTAGGTTTTTATTTCGGGCCTATCTCAACTGTATTGACATTTTCAGACACTGCTGCAATGCTGGTCTTCGTTATTGCTGCTCTGCAGTGACTGACATGGGATAACACACTCAAACAATGCCTTTAGAGCATTATGTGCAAGTTACGTCATGAGGTGAAAGCAAAGTAACTTCAGGGATGGCAACCTATATAGATACTTTAAACATCAATTAGCTTAAGGTAACAATTCACTAACAGTTGTAGCATGTATAGTAGAGACTTGCAATTGATATTAACTATTGATGGATACTTTCTGAAATACATGCTTTTTAAACAGATTTCTATCGTGTTTACCCTTTCAGTACTTTCCTGGGTGAAGTGAGAAAGTGCAGTGGTGCCCAGTGAGATCAGTCATGTGTGAAGTGTGAGCTGTTGGTTGGCAGAAGGCAGATACTTAAGAACAAATCCTGGCAGGTGGCTTAGTTTTTAAAATAAGGTTTCATCTCCACAAAGATTCTGAGATCTATCAGCGAAAAAGCCAGGGGAGAGAAATAGCAATGCACCTATCTGAAATGTAATCACGAAGTTAAACTTACTGTAACAAACATAAAAGCTTCAGCTATAACATAGGTACAGCTTTATACGTATTTGGTGAAAATGAATAGGGTATGGGAAAACCTGTATTCTTAACAAATTTATATTGAACTTCTGTTGACACATCTTGACTAAATACATGAATATTTAGTCAATAATTAATCCATCAGAAGTGCTGTAATGTATGATTATTTCCAAGAGGAGCTTCAAATTGAATGCTTAATACATTTTTTTGACTCATTACAAATCGCAAACAATAAAGCAAAAAATGAAAAGGTTATCTGTGGGCAGAGCATTTGAAGATTTGAAAATAACTGCAGTTTCTAGTACTGATCTTTGCAGAAATACTGCCACTTTACAGGAAACCCCTCTTCTCTCTGAGCAGGGGTGAACACGGAGAATTTTAAAACTTGGCTTTACTCAGAGTATGTTTTCCCCTTTAAAATGTTGCAGGATTTTTTTTAAATGACTGTCTTCTCAGGGAGTTGCATCAATTCCAAGTGCTGTCTTCTGCCAGGACATGCCAGAAGGCTCCTAATGAAATCTGCCTTAAGTTTTAGTTTCTTAAAATCTCTCCTTTAACAGGTGATAGAGTCAGAAGAGCAGAATATGAGACTCATGACTGCAGATGGATCTAAAATGTTCAAGACATCTTCTTGCTGTTTCTTCTTCATTTCACTTGCTTCACTGGTAGCTGGCTCCGTATCAGGAGATACACATATAGTGCATTGTTAGTCCTCTTCATGTTGCGTTCAGTTTTCTTGTATTTGTGATCTTTTCCTGGAATGCAACCAGTCACATGAAATGCGTTGCATCTTTTGTTCTGTAGTGTAAACACAGTGTTTATCTCAGTCAGTATGCTTTCAAATGAGAAATTACTTGGGGTACCAATTTTTGCTGTGGCTTCTGGAAAAGGACACTGCATGGAAAACTCTTGAATTGACACATATCACGTTTGCCACCTCTTATACAGATAAAGATCCCTGGAGTAATGTGCCTTTATCAAAAGCAAATGCTGCTGTTAAGTTCCTGTGATACTACCTTTGGATTTATGTTTAGAAACCAGTATTTGTGCTGAAGAAATACGGACCAGATCTTTTCTTATGCCCATGAAGTTGGACAAAGTGTTAACATAAAGCTAAACGCATGGGTCTCTGTGAGATGAAATCTGGTGTAGGAACACAACTTTGCCGTCTGCGGTTAAAGGGGTGATTAGCTGAATCCGAGGAGGGGATGTGAATAACTTCGTAAGCCAAGTGACATGATTCCATCTGCCCTATTTCGGTGACTCCCAAGCTGAGGCAATCTTTCTCTTGGTTGTCTTTTACAAACAAAACGTGGACATTTTCAAGGGCACAAGTGGCTGGAACAGTTTGTCCTTGCACAGGCTGTCTGTGAGCTGGCAAGTCCTGCAGCCCAAATGCCCCAAACCACAGCTTGGGAGCCTTGGTTCAGGCCCTGCCTCAGGAGCAAAGAGGGCCATCTGCTGAAGTGGAGTCCAGTGTTCCTTCCTTCTTGATCTCTCATCCGCATGCTGAGCAAGACTAACAGCCCTGGTAGGGCTGAAAATGGAAAGGTCAAAACAGAATGTGGCTTGGCTACAGGAAACAGTAGCTCAGCCTGTAGAAAAATCTGCCTAATCTGGGGAGAAATGAATTTAGTGGTTTTATTATTGCTCCGTTACTTCTTTTCTATCCAAGGCTGTTAATACTGGAAAGTGTTATTTTCTTTTGTTTTACCTTATGCCTAGGAGAGGAGGTTGGAACTTGTTAGAGCATGTTCCCATTTATTCTTAATATATAGCAGATAAAGAGAAAATAATGCATCCATGCATAAAAATCACTTTATGCCAAGATTGCCTTCAAGAGCATCTGGTAAACTTTGAAAGCTTTGTTAACAGAGTGAGAAGGTCTGTTACGTGAAACAAAAAAAAAAAAACCAATAGCAAATTACCTTGTCAATCTTTCTTCTGCTCTTCCCCTCATCATTGTTCCTTTTCCCTTTCTCTTACTTAAGCTGCCCAGTACAACTTCACACTTAATCTTCAAAGGAAAAGTAAGTACATTTGTCCTTTTCCCCTGGTGCTAAGATTAATACTGTACTGTCAACATGTTGTCTGCCTCCCCAGGCTGGTCCAGCCATTCCAGCAAGAAAGGAGACTTGCCTTGAGGGTTTTTTTCAATGCTTTCAAAAGGCAATTGATGTGATCTAGTACACTAAGAGCTGTGTAACTACCATGGTTACAATTACCCTGTGTCCGGCAGAGCTGCATGTACAGTCCAGTCTCACTGAAATAGCAGGCTCGTCCCACTAAGACATTTAGTTTATCTTCTAGCCAAAACGTTGTTTTAAAAAAAAAACCCAAACGCCTGTTGTCTTCCTCTTTTGTTACATAGCAGACTTCCAGGGAAATAAAGAATCAGCATCACTGGTCACTTAGATTAATTTGTAGCCTACATTTTTCCTAGCTTCTTTTTGCATTGACTTTCACCTCATGGAAAAAAAGAGCAATCTTTTGACTTAATTCTTCACAGTTTGTTATTATAACTTTTTTTGCCTGATTACATAAAAGCTTTATTGAAGAGTATTTATTCACAGAGGCACAATTATAATTAACTCAGATGAAAATGCTTTTCATCTGAACACAGTCTGCTTACATCTTTCGATGCAACTTAGGTCATAAAATGCACAACATGAACAAGAAGGTGCATCCTTAATAATGACTAAGCATTGTCTAACCTGCTCTCAGCTAATTAAAAAAAAAAAAAAAAGCAGTGGTCTTTTTCAGCCTCAGTTAAATTTCAAGATTCTCCTGCTTTGCTGTATTAGTCACACAATGTATGTGTGGCTCTGCTGTGTTGCTGTTCCACAATCAGCTTTTTTTAGTGATTAATGTGGTGAACTGGTGTCAAAGATGATTTGTCTAGCGATCTGTTTAGGTACCAAGGATGACTCACTTGCCAGTAGCTATGGATTGGAGTTCTTTGATTTGCTGCTCTGTTCTTGTCATTAACTCTCTTGTAGATGGGTTATTAATAAAAGCAAAGCATCTGTCCATCTCTGGTTACACCATTCTAGCTTTACACTATTATAACAACCAGCATAGGGTATGCTGTTTAATATCTAACGGACTGTTTATTGATGCCCCCATAAAAACTAATTTTTGAGAGTTTATGGGACATCAAAGCCATTACTGATTTTCATATGTAGATTTTATGTTACAGATGATGAGAAGTATTTCTTTCCATTCCTTGCTGTAGACGTTTCTTGTTTTAAGTACCTTCGGTAAGTCAAGATGCAATAAAGCTCAGAAATCCCATGCCCAAAACAGATTTTTATGAAGTCACATATAAGAAACTCTTAAAAACCGGCACACCTAATAGAAGCATTATAATTCATAAGAGATAGGGAGGAGGTATTAGCATCCTGGGTCTCCCAGTGTGAACTTCTCAGCTGTTAGAGCTGAGAGAGAGGGTAAAATATTCATCCTATGCCTCAAGCCCTCAGGTGGGGATTTGGGGAACGTTTTTAGAAAGCCGATGTGCCCGAACTGCGGAGCGGGGCGGGAGAAGCGGGGGCCTCTACCGTCGCACGGCCTAGCCCCACAGCCGGCCTGCCGGCGCCATCTTGGGGCGGCACCACAGGGGCGGCCGGCCGGGCGCAGAGGAGGGTCAGTCAGCTGAGGCGGGAGGCAGAGTGGACTCCTTCCTGGGCGAAGAGCGGGAATAAAACGGTCACTCCAGTCACGGGGATGATGAAAATGTTGATGTTTACGTGTCTTGATGCGTGCAAAGCGAGCAGAAATAGGTAGGCAGTGGGTTCTGCTTGGAGTGCTGAGAGAAGCCGACGAGCCAGCACTCACACCTGGGCCCGTGACGTGAAGAGAGCGGGCAGCAATGAGGGGCCTTTCGGCCATGGCCTCTTTGAACAGTCACAACTGGTGACTGCTTCTCCTGACCAGACCCAGTGCAGGTGTTGTTGGGAGATGGCAGAGACAAGATGAGTATTTATATCCTAGATAACACACCTGAGGGACACTCCATCAGGAAAGGGGCATGAACTGTAGGAGGAACCCGGGGGAAAAGCAGGTGCTGGGAGTACTTCGTCAAGGAAAGGTGATAAAGCAAGCATGCCTTGGCCTCGGCAGTGTTGCTTCCTGAAGGTGAGAAGATGGAGAGGTTTCTTGCATCTCACGTGCTGTGGCAGCCCAGGACAGAGCAGGAAGGTGCTGGTGAAGGCAGCAGTGGAGTGGGCTGCCCCCGAATGCTTTCCCTCGGAGTGCTTGAAGGTTAGTGATGGTGAGGAGCACTGCACAGAGCGGTCGTGTCGGCAGA
>NW_010252216.1:56746-64486 GCF_000690775.1 Eurypyga helias
GCTTCACAGCAGCGTAGCTGAGTTATTAACACGTCTGGTTAGCTTCACTATTTTCTATACTTACAGCTACTAAAGGAAAAGCGGGAAACCAGTCAAATCCTGTGGCTTGTTTATAAGAATATTAAAAACTGAGGAGTGCAATACCCTCTTGTCTGTAACTGCGGAAACTTGCAAATCTCGCCCTGTCATGTTTGTTGTCAGTGAGACTGTGTTTTGTTTTAGTTTCCCTTTGAAGCATCAGGGGTTGTTTTCTTGCGTATGCTTGTTTTCTGTAGGATTATAAAGCACGAATACTCTTCTCAGTAGTTCAGTTTAGAATTAAAGTTGGGAACTGCACTTTCTCTCTAGAATACCACCAACAACATATAATAGCTTTGTTTTGATTTGCAGCGTGATTATTCTTTTGATTTTAATTGATAACACAAATAAATTCTGAGACAACCTTACCATTGCGCTATGGATGTAGTGGAATACGGCACTGGGTGGCCCAAATGTTTAGTGCAGTGTAGCAGGAATATTTACTGCAAGCTAAGTGCTGTTGATGTCATTCAAACAAAATACTGGAAGAACACAGATGTGAAACGTCTTTTAAAGAAGAGCAAATAATGTGAATTTTCAATGGCATTTTATTCTTGTGTGTGATAATTTATTCCAAGATACGAACTACCGATATTTTTCATGGGTAGCCTATGAGGCACAGCTTGTGTAGTCACTACTATTTTTAGTGATTCTTATTTAAACATTCCTGGTTTATGGGAATATACATAGAGCATAAATTTGTAAATTGTTTTCATATTAATGGGAGAAGTTGTTTCAGTCATATGAACACAACGTGGGATCAATGTGTGCTGTAGAATGAGGTAAAAATTGAAGATAATATTTTCCAAAATAAATGGTTTATTATTTTTTAATGGCTTTTAAGCTTTTTGGCTTGGACAAACTTTGAAAGTCTTTGCAAAGGGAAGAATGGTGCCTTTTTTTTTTCACCCGACTTGGGGAAGAATGGTTTAATGGTTTCCTCCTTTATTGGAATGTTAAGCAGATCAGGATAAATCTCCCTCTGGCCTCCACCTTGAGTCATGCGTGCACAAGTGCTGCTGTACCTGTTGCTGCTACAGCAAGCTGCGTTTCAGAGGTTGTCTATGAAACCTCCAAGTATCAGCAAAGCTCAGCTGGAAGGTGTTTAGCATACATTTTAACTTTGACCGTTGGCCTAATGATGCCTAAAAGCATTAACAGCTTAAGACTTGAATTACATAGTTAAATCATGACAGACATTGTACATATTTATAATTTGGTATTGTGTACATAAACATTATAATTTAAAAAGAAATGATAGTACTCAAGTCTTGCATTCCATTGCAAAAAGGCTGAGTAATTAGGACTTCTAGTTCCCTTGAAATGTGGTTATAAACTACTGTTCCTACATGACAGTGGGTAGCAGAGTATTTGTCGCCCAGAACAGTGCTGAAAATACTTCTTGTGTAAGAAAGGCAGGCTGTACCCTTTATAAGCAAAGAGGGGTACATATTACTGAGGTTCAGCCTTCCTTTTTATTGAGGGGGGGGATGGGGATGGACTGGAGCTTACATTAATACTGTCACATATGGTAATTTAAATGGGGTCTCACCATGGAATGTGAAGATGACTGTTACACAGTATCCCTGTGTTTACTGCCTGGTTTCTTGGTATGTAGGTTGCCAGTGCCTTTGACAGGCTAGTGTTTGTTAAAATGGGTAACGTGAATCTTTAATGTCTCTCTTCCGTATTTATGTAATTACTGGTCAAGCAGCATGATTTAGAGGACAGTTAAAAATCCATTTTGTCACACAAGTGGTCATTTGAAAGCACTTTTATTTCTTAAGAAAACTGATGTGTCAGTTCTGTCAAAGCAGTTGACTGTCACAGAAGAAGTGGGCGGAAAGAACTTTTACCTAGACCCAGTCTAAAATCTTGGTATTATTTTTTGCAATTTGTAAAGTTTAGCGAGTTGTGCACTGTAATTATGGTTTTTAAATGAGGTGTTCCCTTTACCCTTTCTGACAGCGTACTTGCTGCCTGTTGTGATTTTAGTGACCAGTCACTCTTTGGAATTGGTTGTCCTTCAACCTACAATTGTGGAGTGCCGCTTAGGCAGCAGGGGGTGGTCTTGCTCAATGCCTGGTAACATGCTTGGGGTAGCAAGAAGAACGTCTTGTAAAGGAAGGAACAAAGGATTTAAGGATGATAGTAGATGAAACATCAAGGAAAGAGATTGCATCTGTTAGAGAAATGGTCAATTGTGTCTCAGTGAGAGGCTGTGAGCGAATTCAGGAGATATTTAACCAAGCACATGGTATGGCATTTGTGGGTTGCACAGGCATTCGGAATTATTTCCTTCCTTTCTTCTGTTCTCGCAGAGCTATAGCTACCGTCTTTCATTTCTAGAAATTATTTATTTGTTAGTTTTTTGAAAGTTTGTAGATAGAAAACGTTGAAACATTTCTTTATCAATAGAAGTGTAAGATTTGCTGAAAATGCTCATGTTGAAATTAACAACCTGGAAGAGTTTTAATGAAGTATTTATTTCTTTAAAATTATAATGCTTTCTAGAAAATTCATGTACTGTTCATTACAACCCAGCTAATTTATTTTCTCTTAAATTCAAAGTCTAACAAATTTCATCTGCTGTTTCTGTACTGAACCCAGTAGCAAGGTGGTTTTTTAGTATTATATTGGAAGATACCAAATATGGCAGCCCAATGACTATTGGTATATGTTGAATAGCAGGTGATTAAGCCCCTCCTTCCAGTAATACAAATAACTAAGTACTGAAAATACCTATGCTCAGTGTTTGTGTTTGGTCTTCTGGTGTTTGGGGGGTTGGGGTTTTTTTGGTATTGTTTCTGGGGGGGTTCTTTGGGTTTTTTTACTTGGTGTTACAGAGGTGGATTCTAGTTAGTTGCGTGAGTGTGTCTTTTTTACTTTTGCTCTTTCTTTAATCTTACTTAAAGTGACCTTACAGGTTGGGATGGAACTGGTAAAGCATTTAAAAAGAACGTTATTGAGTATCTCTTTACAGCTTCAGTGTAAGGATTTGGTAAGCTTAATTCCTGGAGTATATAACTACCCGCTGATACTGATAAATAAAATCCAGTGTGTTCGTGAAGTTCTCCTAAGTTAGTGAGTTCTTTGTTTATGTAGATCGAATAAAGCTGACTTAGGATTTTTAAACTGCTATGAGCTTGCTTTCATGTAAGTACAAAATGAAAGGCTTTCTGTTATAATTAGATAGGCTCAAGGTTTGTATTTCATAAATCAAAGGTGGAATTAAATTAGCCTTATGGATGGTCTCCGTAAAGATAATCGTGAATAAAATAGTTGAGACCAAAAAAAAAAAAAAAACCACCAAAAAAAAAAAAACAGGAAATGATACCTGTCTCTAAAATAGTTACATTAAATTTTGTGAAGCCTAAGAATGTGAAAAGGCGTTGGGGTGCTGAAGTAATACTTGAGGTAGGAGAACCTCAGTTTATTACCTTTCCTCAAACGGTTGTAACGTTTCAGAATAATCGGCCTTCTCTGTGAAGGTTTTAAGTGTCAAATCCAGGTAATAAAGATGTGCATGTCAAGAATCCTAAGCAGTGGTTCAGAAACAATATGCAATGGATGTATAAAGTATGATACAAAACTTGTTGTAATAGGCTGTAGGTTTTTCATTTTTCCCTGCTGTGAGACAAAAATAATCCTGCATTAGGATGTATAAACAACTGTTCTGGGTCCAGTGAAAACTTTATCTGTGGTCGTGGTGAAGAATAGAACTTACAACAAATAGGAAGAATGCCAGTGGCAGATGTCTAGAAAAAGATCAAGAACTTCACAAATATACATCGATATTTCCAAGAATATTTTCTTACACTTCAGTGAGGGCCCTAGATTTGGACCAGGAGCTTCTTCAGGGATGGATTTGTCCGGATACAAGCATGTTGTGGTCGACAAAAGCAGCGTCTTTTTCTCCTCTAATGCAAGAACTGGGGACTGTCCAGTGATATCAACAAGAAAATAAACAATGAGCAGTGGTCACCTAATTGGCTTTGTTATGCTGCTTATGAACTGCTGTCATACCCTGTCATAGCATTTCTTTACAGTAGAAAGTCCTGATTAACCTGCGTCTGTGAAAGTTATTTGATAGAGTTAATTGCTGTTCTCTGTTCCTCTTTTCAAGTTCTGTTACATCACTTTGAGAGTGGATCAGGAGCTGGGATTGCAAAAATCATTAAACAAGCTGGAACATTATGGATCTGTACAGTAGCATAATGAGAGTTTTTAGGTTGTTTCTGAATAATTTTTAGCATTCGCTTAGTATGTCTTGATTTGCTAGCAGAATGACAGCTTAGTGTTCAGTAGAGTTACCCATTATGGGATGAACACCTCATTTCCATGCAGCAATAGTCAGTTCAGACTTTGGGATTGGTTTTTTTTCCTGTGTATTTTCCAATTTGTCTGCACTGACTTTCATCTACCATATCTTCTTGTGTCAATTGGTGTCTCAAGGTTCTTTCCACAGTTCTTCACAAATAGCCCTTGAGTTTAGTACCCTAAATAATCCAATTTCATAAATAGACACGTTGTCACACTATGTTTATACCTTCCTTCAGGCAATTTATGAAGTTTGTTGAAATGGGGAAGCCGGAGCAAAGAACCCTGCACAAGTCCAAAAATTATTTGGCCCCACTGTGAAAACTACTTAGCTTCTTTTTCCTTCCATTTCCTTTCTTAAAGTCACTTATTTTTGTGAGGAGCCTTTTCCTAAATCATAGCTGCTTGATTTCTTTAACAGCTTTTTGAAAAGGAATGTAGTGCAGCACCTTTTGGAAAATCAGGTAGGCTGTGCCAGGCAGATGTCACGTGCTCAGTCTGTGTAAGAACAAAGGTCTACAAGACATGAATTTGCATAGTAAGAGTTGTGGTGTTCTTCCTCTAGATTTCTCATGCATAATGCCATACCCGGTGTAGGCATGAGGGTGTTGGTGTGTAATTCCCATAGACCTCTTCTTGAAAACTGGCACCTGCACTACCTTCTGATTCTGAAATGCTGCAGTGGTTTTTGAATTGAGAGATTACACTCCAAAAATCAGCATCTGAATTCCTGAAGTACACTTGGTTGATCTGTTACTGTTCATTTTGCCGTGTTTTCTTCCAGGACGTCTACCAACCTGTCTATTGGAGAATGGTTCCAGTATGGGAAATTCCTGACACTCCTCCACCATAAACTCATAAAGATTTCACTAGGTTTTGTACTGTCGTCTTGTCTTCTCTGAATGCTCCTTTTATGTCTTTATTTCCCACAGACACTCCTTGGAAGTTTTCCCACTCTATCTTCCAAAAAATGGTTCATGATTATTTTTTTAATGCTGCTTGCAAATTATTTCTTAAACCCACTTTTCTTACTGTTAATATTTAATCTGCCGAAGTTCATAATCCTTTCTGGTTTCCACGGTGGGATACTTCTCAGCTTTTTAAAGGATGCCTTTTATCTTTTTAGGTACACCTGCTTAGCCATGCTGCAGCGTTTCCTTCCGTTTTGCTCACAGGCTTGTTGAAGTGTTATGCCTTTGGCTTCTTCCAGTTTAAGAACCTTCACATTGTTTCTAAAGATGTTTCTTTTACCATAGTGCTGATGAGGATAATATAATTATTACATAACACAGAAATTCTTCGGCAATGTGCTGGATTTTTGCTGATTCTGGAACGTGTTAACACCAGATCTGAAAATTCAGTCAAGTGGTTTCTTAGTTCATAGGCTTATAAAGTCTAGTTGACATGAATATATAGGAAGGCTTTTTCAAAATTTGTATTTAATATGCGTTAATACTGTCTGTGATTGAGAATCAGTCCACTTGCTAACTGGATTTATTTGATAGGATTGAATAACAAAATTTAAAGCTTCAGAATGATTCTGCCATTTCACAGTGGTTTTGCTCTTGTTTCTACCCAGAAAAATATCTGCAGATTCAGTAAGGATTTAGTTTCTGTAAGATGCGTGGAAGACATAGACTTAAAATTATGTTTACCTCCACTGCTGAGGAAGACAAAACTCTGGATCTACTTTTCCTGTGGTTAAAGCCTGAGAGAAGACTTCAAAACTCTTCAGGGATTGCAGATGAGAATGTGATTGAACAAGTACTTGAATTTTAAGATATTTGCTTCAAAATTGTACTTTCTTTGTAGAACCGCCAGTTTTTAAGAATGAATCCCGATATTGACTGTCAGTACCTCTTCAGCTGTCTACCAGGCTGTCTTTGCACTGAATGGAAACCCCAAAGGGGAAAAATAGTTCTGCTGCCAAATGTAATAGTGACCTATTGCCTTACATCTGAGAGTTCCTGTCAGAAGTTGTCATAGTCCCTGTTTCTAATGGACTCCGTGAGTGGGGTTTTTTTGTTTGGATGGTCAGTCCTTTTTAGTCTGCTTGTTTGTAGATGAGGAAAGCAAAGGTATAGTCCTGTTTCTGTAGAAATGTTGGCATGCAAAAAAAGTTAATTCCCTCAGAGAAAAAGATTTAAATAGTGGTTCGATAAGCCATACAGTGCAGAGTAGTCAGTGGTCTCTCAAGGAGAGAGGAGGAAGAGGACCAAAACTAACATTGGTAATTTTAGGGTAAAGAGGAGCTGTTTGGGCTTCCTGGAGAGACTTGCTGAAGCTGCTGCTAATACATCTTAGTTAGAAAGGACTAAAAATTACTTTGACATGAGAACTGGTATCTAAGAGAAACTAAATAACTGAAGTGTTTCAAACACTTCTAAAATTCTGAAGACCTAATTTGATATGCAGTATTGGGAGGCTTAGTTGTTAGAGATGTGTAGTGTGAATTTTGGTAAAAATTATTTTAATTAGATTCATAACCAGTGGATTAGTGGTCTTACCATATCCTTAGAGCCTTTTGAGAAGGTGGATTTGTAAGTATTTATATCCATAGTGTACATGTCTGGCTGGACATGAAAAAGGTTGGGCTGTTTTTCACTCTCATACGCGGTGCCAAGGAAGGCTGAGTCACCTGGGTCAGCTGAGGTGACTGACCTAGGTGATGTATATCAGTAGAGTTCAGCTTAAATTCAATAGGTTTTAGAACTTGGACTAAAATGTTGTGTGCAGGGGAGAACTTACTGTGTAGTTGGTTTTTGGGGGTGTTTTTTTTTTTTTCCAGGTAATTATAAGAATGAAATGCACATTTAAACTGATGAGCAAATGCCTCTTAAATACCAATAATTATTAACAAAACTTTTTTTTGTGTATATTCTAAGTATTTTTAGTAACTACTGATGAAGAATACTGTGTATTCTTTCAGCAAGCAGTGTGGACTCAGGTCATAGAAACTTGTACAAATGCTTCTTGGAAATTGCTTGTTTGGTTCCTCAGTGCCCTTCAGTATGTCACCAACTTAGACCAACTTAGAGTTAATCATTATGTTTTGTGTGGTGGTTGGTTGTTTTTTTCCCCCCTCCAGATAGCATCAGTAGTTACTAGTTTTAAATAAGAAAGGATATAGGATATAGACAGGTTGGAGCACTTAGACCAACTTAGAGTTAATCATTATGTTTTGTGTGGTGGTTGGTTGTTTTTTTCCCCCCTCCAGATAGCATCAGTAGTTACTAGTTTTAAATAAGAAAGGATATAGGATATAGACAGGTTGGAGCGAGTCCAGAGGAGGCTACGAAGATGCTCCGAGGGCTGGAGCCCCTCTGCTATGGGGACAGGCTG
>NW_010252216.1:64801-65446 GCF_000690775.1 Eurypyga helias
AAGGTGTCCCTGCCCATGGCAGGGGGGTTGGAACTAGATGATCTTTAAGGTCCCTTCCAACCCAAACCGTTCTGTGATTCTGTGAAAAATTACCCTAATATGCCCCCTCCAAAACCAACCAACAAACCCGAAGTAAACCAGTCTGACAAACAAAAAACCAAGACAAACCCCCAAGAATACAAAACACACCCCCACCTCTCCCTCGGGTAAAATGATAATTTGAACTGCAGTGCTTTTTCTATTTAGTAAGCAATGGAAACATAACAGAATGGGTGTCTTGTGTCATGCAGAACCTGGATCCTGTTTACAGTGTCTCTGCACAGTGTACCAAAGAGAAGGAAATCTGGCAACAGTGTTGAGAACCAATTGGTAAATCCCTTTCTATAAATGGATACCAACTAAACTGCAGCCAAAAATTCAATGAATCTCAACTGTTTGAAGTCTCCTAAAAGTAACAGAAATTGAGGAATCTGCCCTTATTGTGACTTCAGATGTTTGTACTCATGGTAGTCACTGCTGATGTTGGTTGAAATACTGCAAAAGAAATTATTCTCTTCTGAAAAATACAATAGAAATGGTTATTTTCCTGATTTTGGTTGTGGTTTTGGTGGTTTTTTTTTCTTTCCCTAGTGAGGGAGGTGGGAC